>NW_024751130.1:177500-200167 GCF_018991925.1 Homarus americanus
GAGAGAGAGAGAGAGAGAGAGAGAGAGAGAGAGAGAGAGATGAATTAGTGTAGAAGGAGAGCTGGTCCCTGAAGTAAGTAAGCTGTTCCATTAGGGCGGCCTATATGTCAAGCTATTGCTGAGAATGAGCTGAGAGTGAGCTGTATGTATGATGAGGCCGAGGGTGTGAGCTGAGAGTGAGCTGTATGTATGATGAGGCCGAGGGTGAGCTGAGAGTGAGCTGTATGTATGATGAGGCCGAGGGTGTGAGCTGAGAGTAGCTGTATGTACGATGAGGCCGAGAGTGTGAGCTGAGAGTGAGCTGTATGTATGATGAGGCCGAGGGTGAGCTGAGAGTGAGCTGTATGTACGATGAGGCCGAGAGTGTGAGCTGAGAGTGAGCTGTATGTATGATGAGGCCGAGGTGAGCTGAGAGTGAGCTGTATGTATGATGAGGCCGAGAGTGTGAGCTGAGAGTGAGCTGTATGTATGGATGAGGCCGAGGGTGAGCTGAGTGGAGCTGTATGTACGATGAGGCCGAGAGTGAACTGAGAGTGAGCTGTATGTATGATGAGGCCGAGGGGTGAGCTGAGTGAGCTGTATGTACGATGAGGCCGAGAGTGTGAGCTGAGAGTGAGATGTATGTATGATGAGGCCGAGGGTGAGCTGAGAGTGAGCTGTATGTATGATGAGGCCGAGGGTGAGCTGAGAGTGAGCTGTATGTATGATGAGGCCGAGGGTGTGAGCTGAGAGTGAGCTGTATGTATGGATGAGGCCGAGGGTGAGCTGAGAGTGAGCTGTATGTATGGATGAGGCCGAGGGTGTGAGCTGAGAGTGAGCTGTATGTAGATGAGGCCGAGAGTGTGAGCTGAGAGTGAGCTGTATGTATGATGAGGCCGAGGGTGAGCTGAGAGTGAGCTGTATGTACGATGAGGCCGAGAGTGTGAGCTGAGAGTGAGCTGTATGTATGATGAGGCCGAGGGTGAGCTGAGAGTGAGCTGTATGTATGATGAGGCCGAGAGTGTGAGCTGAGAGTGAGCTGTATGTATGATGAGGCCGAGGGGTGAGCTGAGAGTGAGCTGTATGTACGATGAGGCCGAGAGGTGTGAACTGAGAGTGAGCTGTATGTATGATGAGGCCGAGGTGAGCTGAGAGTGAGCTGTATGTACTGATGAGGCCGAGAGTGTGAGCTGAGAGTGAGCTGTATGTATGATGAGGCCGAGGGTGAGCTGAGAGTGAGCTGTATGGGCGATGAGGCCGGGAGGGTGAGCTGAGAGTGAGCTGTATGTATGATGAGGAGGGTGAGCTGAGAGTGAGCTGTATGTATGATGAGGCCGAGGGTGAGCTGAGAGTGAGCTGTATGTATGATGAGGCCGAGGGTGAGCTGAGAGTGAGCTGTATGTATGATGAGGCTGAGAGTGAGCTGAGAGTGTGTACTGAGAATAAGATCAGTGTATTATATGTTTATGTGAATGTGTGAGTGGGAGAGAGGGAGGCACTTGAGTGGATAGAGAGGGACTTGAGTGGGTAGGTGAGGGACTTGAGTGGGTAGAGAGGGACTTGAGTTGGAGTGAGGGGCACTTGAGTGGGTAGAGAGGGACTTGAGTTGGAGTGAGGGGCACTTGAGTGGGGTAGAGAGGGACTTGAGTTGGAGTGAGGGGCACTTGAGTGAGTAGAGAGGGACTTGAGTTGGAGTGAGGGGCACTTGAGTGGGAGGGAGAGGGCGCTTGAGTGGCACTGGGCTGGACGAGACAGTCTCCCCACAACCTGCTAAATTAATATTCCCCGTCATCCCGGCGCACTCTAATCAGCATACAACCAGCCCCGCTACCAACCTGTACCAGCCTGTACCAGCCTCCACCTACCTCCACCAGCCTACACCACTACTACCAGCCTGCAACAGCCTACACCACCACTACCAGCCTTCACCACCACTAACAGCCTACACCACCACTACCAGCCACCACCTACCTCCATCAGCCTTCACCACCACTACCAGCCTGCACCAGCCAACACCACCACTACCAGCCTGCAACAGCCTACACCACCACTACCAGCCTATACCATCACTACCAGCCTTCACCACCACTACCAGCCTCCACCACCACTACCAGCCTGCACCAGCCAACACCACCACTACCAGCCTGCACCAGCCTACACCACCACTACCAGCCTATACCATCACTACCAGCCTCACCACCACTACCAGCCTCCACCACCCCTACCAGCCTGCACCACCACTCACCAGCCTGCACCAGCCAACACCACCACTACCAGCCTGCACCAGCCTACACCACCACTACCAGCCTATACCATCACTACCAGCCTTCACCACCACTACCAGCCCACCACCACCACCAGCCTGCACCACCACTCACCAGCCTGCACCAGCCAACACCACCACTACCAGCCTGCACCAGCCTACACCACCACTCACCAGCCTATACCATCACTACCAGCCTTCACCACCACTCCTAGCCTCCACCACCCCTACCAGCCTGCACCACCACCACCAGCCTGCACCAGCCAACACCACCACTACCAGCCTGCACCAGCCTACACCACCACTACCAGCCTATCCATCACCCAGCCTTCACCACCACTACCAGCCCACCACCACTACCAGCCTGCACCACCACCACCAGCCTGCACCAGCCTTCACCACCACTACCAGCCTCCACCACCACTACCAGCCTGCACCAGCCAACACCACCATTACCAGCCTGCACCAGCCTACACCACCACTACCAGCCTCCACCACCACTACCAGCCTCCACCACCACTACCAGCCTCCACCACCACTCACCAGCCACCACCACTCGCCCACCAGCCTACACCACCACTACCAGCCTCCACCACCACTACCAGCCCACCACCACTACCAGCCTGCACCAGCCAACACCACCACCATCAGCCTTCACCAGCCTACACCACCACTACCAGCCTACACCACCACTACCAGCCTCCACCACCACTACCAGCCTCCACCACCACTACTAGCCTCCACCACCACTACCAGCCTGCACCAGCCAACACCACCACTACCAGCGTGAACCAGCCTGCACCAGCCTGCACCACCACTACCCAGCCTACACCACCACTCACCAGCCTGCACCAGCCTACACCACCACTAACGGCCTGCACCAGCACTACCAGCCTGAACCAGCCTACACCACCACTACCAGCCTGAACCAGCCTACACCATCCTACACCACCACTACCAGTCTGCACCAGCCTACACCACCACTACCAGCCTGAACCAGCCTACACCAGCCTACACCACCACTAACAGCCTGCACCAGCCTACACCACCACTACCAGCGTGAACCAGCCTACACCACCACTACCAGCCTGCACCAGCCTACACTACCACTACCATCCAGCCACCATTATTATTATTATTATTATTATTATTATTATTACAAAATGAGAAGCAAATACGTCACTTTTTTTCAACGCAAAATTCTGAGGAGAACATATCCTCTCCTCCCTCTCCCACTCACCCCACTCGTTTCCCTCCCTCCCCCGCCCCCCTGTCCACCTTTTCCTCCTCCCTTCCCTCCCTCCCTCCCCCACACGACTCCTAATGGTGGTGAACTGAGACAGGGCTGCGATGAATGACCCTAAGCGCTATTATCACCACTTACCCTCCTGATTAGCACACGATTAGGAAGGGATTAGGACACGAGGATAGAAGGAAGGAAGGAAGAAAGGAAGGAAGGGATTAGAGGGAGGAACATTAAGAAGATATTTGTGTGTTCAAAATTTAATTATACAAAATGGGGAAATATGAAAAATGGTTGCAATGGGTTCGAAAAATTGAGACAGTTTGAAGGGAATTATTGCACGATTAGGAAAGGATTAGGGAAGGAGGAATGATTAGCTAATTAGGGGTTTAAGTATATAAACATAATAATAATAATAATAATAATAATACACACACACACACACACACACACACACACACACAATAATATCCATCAACAACTCCCCACAGGGCCCCCACACCACAACACTCTACAGGGCCCCCACACCACAACACTCACAGCCCCCACACCACAACACACCAGCAGGGCCCCCACACTACAACACACCACAGGGCCCCCACACACCACAACACACACTACAGGGCCCCCACACACCACAACACACTACAGGGCCACACACCACACACTACAGGGCCCCCACACACACCACACACACACACTACAGGCCCCCACACACCACACACACCACAGGGCCCCCACACACCACAACAACACACCACAGGGCCCCCACACACACCACAACACACCACAGGGCCCCCCACACCACAACACACCACAGGGCCCCCACACACCACAACACACTACAGGGCCCCCACACCACAACACACCACAGGGCCACACACACATCACAACACACCATAGGGCCCCCACACACACCCACAACACACCACAGGGCCCCCACACACCACAACACACCACAGAGCCACACACACACCACACACACTACAGGGCCCCCACACACACCACACCACAGGGCCCCCACACACCACACACCAGGGCCCCCACACACCACAACACACTGCAGGCCCCCACACACACCACACAACACACTACAGGGCCCCCACACCACAACACACCAGGGCCCCCACACACACCACAACACACTACAATGCCCCCACACCAACACACCACAGGGCCCCCACACACCACAACACACCACAGGGCCCCCACACACCACAACACACCACAGCGCCCCCACACACCACAACACACCACAGGACCCCACACCACAACACACCACAGGGCCACAAACACCACAACACACTACAGGGCCACACACACCACAACACACTACAGACCACACACACACCACAACACACACTACAGGGCCCACACCACAACACACTACAGGGACACACACACCACAACACACACTACAGCCACAAACACCACAACACACTACAGGGCCACACACACCACACACACACTACAGACCACACACACACACCACAACACACTACAGGACCACACACACCACAACACACTACAGGACCACACACACACCACAACACACTACAGGACCACACACACCACAACACACCAGGACCACACACACCACAACACACCCAGGGACACACACACCACAACACACCACAGGGTCACACACACCACAACACACTACAGGGCCACACACCACAACACACTACAGGACCACACACACACCACAACACACTACAGGACCACACACACCACAACACACTACAGGACCACACACACCACAACACACTACAGGGACACACACACACCACAACACACTACAGGGTCACACACACCACAACACCACAGGGCCCACACACACCACAACACACCACAGGACCACACACACACCACAACACACTACAGGACCACACACACACACAACACACTACAGGGCCACACACACCACAACACACTACAGGACCACACACACCACAACACACTACAGGACCACACACACCACAACACACGACAGGACCACACACACCACAACACACTACAGGGACACACACACACCACAACACACCACAGGGCCACACACACACCACACACAGCCACACACACCACAACACTACAGGACCACACACACACCACAACACACCACAGGGACACACACACCACAACACACCACAGCCACACACCACAAACACCCAGGACCACACACACCACAACACACTACAGGACACACACACCACAACACACTACAGGGACACACACACACCACAACACTTGCAGAGTGCACACCTGGCCACACTGAGACCCCCACACCCACAACCTGCTACAGGACCACACAACACACTGAGACCCCACACACCTAACACACTACCAGGACACACACCACAACACACACTACAGGACCACACACACCACAACACTACAGTCCGCCACACACCACAACCACTACAGGAGCCCACACACCTGGCCACACTACAGGGGTCACACACAACACCTACAGGGCCCCCCACACACAACCACCTACTAGGGCCGCACACCACAACACACACACCACACACACCCCCAACACACTACAGGGCCACACACCACAACACACTACAGAGACACACACACACCACAACACAGAGACCCCACACAACCACACTAAGACCACACCCTGGCTTTACTGGACCCACACACCACAACACACTACAGGCCACACACAACACACAGACCCACACACACACCCAACACTCTGGGACCACACACACCACCAACACCTGCAGGCCCACCACACACCTGACACACTACAGGACCCACACACACCACAGCAGCTTTTTCTGAGACCCACACACACACCACAACACACTACAGAGACACACACACCCACAACACACTAGGGTCACACACACACCTTACTACAAGGGCCCCCACACCTAACACACTGAGACACACACCAGCTTACACTACAGGGCCCCACACACAACACACCACAGAGACACACACACACAACACACTACAGACACACACACCTGGCCACTACAGGGCCCCACACACCCTATTACTACTGGACGACCACACACACACCACACACACCAGGACACACACACACAACACACAAAAAACACACCAACACACTACAGGACCACACACACACCACAACACACCACAGGACCACACACACCCACAACACACCACAGGACCACACACACACCACACACCAGGGACACACACACCACAACACACCATAGGACACACACACACAACACACTACAGGACCACACACACCACAACACACCACAGGACCACACACACACCACAACACACTACAGGACCACACACACCACAACACACCACAGGACCACACACACCACAACACACTACAGGACACACACACACACCACAACACACCACAGGACCACACACACCACAACACACCACAGGGCCACACACACCACAACACACCACAGGACCACACACACCACAACACACCCAGGACCACACACACACCACAACACACCACTACAGGACCACACACACCACAACACACTACAGGACCACACACCACAACACACCACAGGGCCACACACACCACAACACACTACAGGACCACACACACCCACAACACACTACAGGCCCACACACACCACAACACACTACAGGACCACACACACCACAACACACTAGACCACACACACCACAACACACCACAGACCACACACACCACAACACACGACAGGACCACACACCACAACACACTACAGGACCACACACACAACACACTACAGGGCCACACACCACAACACACCACAGGACCACACACACCACAACACACTACAGGACCACACACCACAACACACTATAGGACCACACACACCACAACACACGACAGGACCACACACCACAACACACTACAGACCACACACACCACAACACACTACAGGGACACACACACCACAACACACCCAGGCCCACACACACCACAACACACACAGACCACACCCACAACACACTACAGGACCACACACACCACAACACACCACAGGACCACACACACAACACACGACAGGACCACACACCACAACACACACAGGACCACACACACCACAACACACTACAGGACCACACACACCACAACACACTACAGGACCACACACCACAACACACTACAGGACCACACACACCACAACACACCACAGGACCCCACACCACAACACACTACAGGGCCACACACACCACAACACACCACAGGACACACACACCACAACACACTACAGGCCCACACACACCACAACACACTACAGACCACACACACCACAACACACCACAGGCCCACACACCACAACACACCACAGGACCACACACACCACAACACACCACAGGGCCACACACCACAACACACTACAGGACACACACACCACAACACACCACAGGCCCACACACACCACAACACACCACAGGACCACACACACACCACAACACACTACAGGGCCACACACCAAACACACCATAGGAACACACACACACCACAACACACCACAGACCACACACACCACAACACACCACAGGGCCACACACACACCACAACACACCACAGACCACACACACACACCACAACACACTACGGACCACACACACCACAACACACCACAGGACACACACACCACAACACACGACAGGGACACACACACCACAACACACTACAGGACCACACCAACACACCACAGGACCACACACACCAACACACACAGGACCACACACACCACAACACACCACAGGACCACACACACCACAACACACCAGGACACACACACACCACAACACCAGGACCACACACACCACAACACACTACAGGGCCACACACACCACAACACACTACAGACCACACACACCACAACACACTACAGGACCACACACACCACAACACACTACAGACCACACACACCACAACACACTACAGGGCCACACATTGCGCATTGTGCTTGAATACCTCCCACGTAAATGACAACAAGTGTGAGGCCAGACATACTGCCTCACACGCCTGTTCTCACGCATTTGTGAATAAGTTACCCCTTATGTATAGAACTAAACAAATAATGTAAATGAAATTGTGTAACTTTGGTGCCATAATATCCTGACAACCGGGGTTAATTATTATGACCCTTGTAACCCTACTTGTAATCCTTGTGCTACTGTCACAGGATGAGTGTGGGGTGATAGTAGCGCTGCAAGCGGCAAAATCAAAATCAAAATCAGGGCCACACACACCACAACACACTACAGGGCCCCACACACCACAACACACCAGGGCCCCACACACCACAACACACTACAGGACCCCACACACCACAACACACCACAGGACACACACACCACAACACACGACAGGACACACACACCACAACACACTACAGGACCACACACACCACAACACACTACAGGACCACACACACCACAACACACTACAGGGACACACACACCACAACACACCACAGGGCCACACATACCACAACACACCACAGGGACACACACACCACAACACACTACAGGACCACACACACCACAACACACCACAGGGCCACACACCACAACACAACTACAGGGCCACACACACCACAACACACACCACAGGGCCACACACACCACAACACACTACAGGACCACACACACCACAACACACTACAGGACCACACACACCACAACACACTACAGACCACACACACCACAACACACCACAGGACACACACACCACAACACACTACAGGGCCACACACACCAACACACTACAGGGACACACACACCACAACACACTACAGGACCACACACACCACAACACACTACAGGGACACACACACCACAACACACTACAGGGCCACACACACCACAACACACCACAGGCCACACACCACAACACACTACAGGGACACACACACCACAACACACCACAGGGACCACACACCACAACACACTACAGGACCACACACACACCACAAACACACTCAGGACCACACACACCACAACACACTACAGGACCACACACACACCACAACACACTACAGGGCCACACATACCACAACACACTACAGGACACACACACCACAACACACTACAGGGCCCACACACCACAACACACTACAGGGACACACACACCACAACACACTACAGACCACACACACCACAACACACTACAGGCCCCCACACACCACAACACACTACAGGGACCACACACACCACAACACACGACAGGACCACACATACCACAACACACTACAGGGACACACACACCACAACACACTACAGGACCCCACACACCACAACACACTACAGGACCACACACACACCACAACACACTACAGGACCACACACACCACAACACACTACAGGACCACACACACCACAACACACCACAGGGACACACACACCACAACACACTACAGGGACCACACACACCACAACACACGACAGGGCCCACACCACAACACACACTACAGGACCCCACACACCACAACACACTACAGGGCCACACACACCACAACACACTACAGGACCACACACCACACAACACACGACAGGGCCCACACACACCACAACACACCACAGGGCCCCCACACACACAACACACACAGGGCCCCACACACCACAACACACTACAGGACCACACACACCACAACACACTACAGGACCACACACACCACAACACACTACAGGACACACACACCACAACACACTACAGGGACCACACACACCACAACACACGAAGCCCACACACACCAACACACTACAGGACCCCACACACCACAATACACACACCACAACACACTACCGGACCACACACACACACCAAGAATGATACAGGGCCCCACACACCACAACACACCAGCCAAACACACTCATGAGCCACACACACACCACACACTACAGGACCACACACCACACACAGAAAATTCACACACACCACAACACACACACCACAACACACTACAGGTACCACACACACCACAACACACTACAGGACCACACACACCACAACACACTGAGGGACACACACACCACAACACACTACAGGGCCACACACACCACAACACACCACAGGGCCACACACACCACAACACACCACTACAGACCACACACACCACAACACACTACAGACCACACACCACAACACACTACAGGACTACACACACCACAACACACTACAGGGCCATACACGCCACAACACACTACAGGACCACACACACCACAACACACACAGCCACACACACCACAACACACTACAGGACCACACACAATTCACACTGACACTACAGGGCCACACACCACAACACAGCTCAGGGCCCCCTACACCACAACATACCTATGAGCCACACACCACAACACTACAGAGCCACACACACCACACAACACACTACAGCCACACACCAACACACACAGGGCCACACATCCACAACACACTACAGGGCCACACACCACAACACACACCACATAGGCCACACACCACAAACACCCCCCACAGGCCACACAACACAACACACTATGGCCACACACCACAACACACACTGGTGGGCCACACACCACAACACACACAGGGCCACACATCCAGCACACTACAGGCCAGCACACCACAAACACACTACAGGGCCACACACACCACAACACTTACAGGCTGGCCACATCACAACATACCAGGCCACACACCACAACACACCATAGGGGGCCACGCACACCCACAACACTCTACAGGGGCCACACATTACAACACACTGCTGTACGCAGCCCCCACACACACAACACCACAGGCCACACATCACACCCCTACAGGCCACACATCACAACACACTACAGGCCCCCACACACCACAACACACTATAGGGCCACACATCACAACACTCTACAGGCCCACACACATCACAACACACTACAGGCCACACACCACAACACACTACAGGGCCCTACACATCACAACACATCTCCCTCCTTGTCCAGGTAACTCGAGCTGTTAGAACACTTCAATTAAGGTGATTGGGATGTGATTTTTTTCTAATTTAAGGTGATTGGGATGTGATTCTTGCTTAATTTAAGGTGATTGGATGTGATTTTGTCTAATTTAAGGTGATTGGGATGTGATTTTTGCCTAATTTAAGGTGATTGGGATGTGAATTTTTGTCTAATTTAAGTGATTCGAGTTATGTTTTACCAAATATATTAAATATAATATGTATGAAGGTGAGAAGAAGAAAGTAGAGGGAGATAGACAGACGGAACAAGAGAGAAACAGAGAAAGAAAGAATATGAGAGAGAGAAGAGATAAAGAGACATTGAACAAGAGAGAGAGAGAGAGAGAGCACGGACATAATAATTCTCGGTATGTCGGTCGGGAGATATTCTTAAGAAACTGTATAAATCAGTGATTCTTTTAATGGCCCCATAACTCTTCTATTGCCAGTCTTCCCATTGGTCCATTCTACCAGGTGACTTAATTGTACACACAGCGCTGATTGGTCCATATACATTACCGTGATAATTCCTGTGATTGGTCGACTCTGTGTAGCGTGACATTATTAATGGAGCTACGTGATTGGTCAGATGTCTCACATAACATAACCGGGAGGAATTCATTGATTGGTTATTCTGTTTAGTGTGACAGGTGATTGGTTGGCGGCTTCACGTGACAATATCGTGAGAATTGTTGTGATTGGTCCACTGGCTCACGTGACTGGATCGCGTGACTTACCTTAACGATCGACTGTGTCATGGCCCGCTGTCACGGAAGTTGATTGTGATTGGTCGGCTGTGTTGTACCTGTTCCTCGATAGTTCCCTCCAAGATGGCGGCCACCTGTACACTGGTTGAGAGAGACGAGATATATGAGGTGTTATTATTATTATTATTATTATTATTATTATTATTATTATTATTATTATTATTATTATTATTATTATTATTATTATTATTATTATTATTATTATTATTATTATTATTTATATATATTATTATTATTATTATTATTATTATTATTATTATTATTATTATTATTATATATTATTATTATTATTATTATTATTAATTATTATTATATATTATTATTATTATTATTATTATTTTATTATTATTATTATTATTATTATTCCTATAGCTGTTATTGTCGTTGTTTTTATTAAATTAAATATTTTCCCAGGGTAATACAATGCTCCCACCCTCCCTCCCTCCCCTCCCTCCCCCTCCTCGCCCCCACCCCACCGCCGTCACACAGGTAAGAACACCTGGCGCAGTACTCACCTGGACCACCATGGACCACCCTGGGACACCATGGACCAAAGGACCACCTAAGATGAACCAGTGACTAAGACTAAAGTCACGTAATGTCTGCTCCTATATCACTGCAGGGGGACCTAGAGAGATAGTGAGAGACAAAGAGACAGAGACACACACATACATAGAGATACATAAAGAGAGATAGAGAGATACAATATTAAGGAGGGACGAGGTGATGAAGTATTATTTTACACACACACACACACACACACACACACACACACACACACACACACACACACACACACACACCCAAAAAAACCTCCTTCACTAATCCCCGTATTTCAGCCAAAATCGCCTTTAATATTCACGTAAAACTATGAGGGAGAAAAGGAAGGGGAGGAAAAATAAGAAGCTTCCCTCGATATGAAGCTAGATTGAAGGGTAGAGGTGGGTGGGGGTGGGGGGGGAGGGGGGGTGGTGAGGTGGAGGGAAGGAGGGAAGGAAAGGGGGTGGAGGAAGGAAGGAAGGAAGGGAGAGAGAGAGAGAGAGAAAGGTAGACGCAGGTTAATAAGGCAGGTAAGGCCAGTCACTTGACCTACATAACAAGCTAAGGATCCATTTACAAACAGATACCTCACTTTGGCATAATCTCTAGGGGTGGGGGAAGTGAGGGTAGGAAGGAGGAGGGGAGAAAAAGGAGGGTGGGAGGAGGTGAGGTGGGGAGAGAGTGGGGAGAAAAAGTGAGGTGGGGGGAGGAGGTAAGGTGAGGGAGAGTGGGGAGAAAAGTGAGGATGGGGAGGAGGTGAGGTGAGGGGCGAGGAGAGGGGAAAAGTGAGGGTGGGGAGGAGGTGAGGTGAGGGGGGGAGAGTGGGGGGAGAAAAGGAGGATGGGGGGAGGAGGTAAGGTGAGGGAGAGTGGGGAGAAAAGTGGAGGATGGGGGAGGTGAGGTGAGGGGAGAGTGGGGAGAAAAGAGGATGGGGAGGAGGTGAGGTGAGGGGAGAGTAGGGGAGAATAGTGGAGGGTGGGGAGGAGGTGAGGTGAGGGGAGAGTGGGGGGAGAAAAGTGAGGATGGGAGGAGGTAAGGTGAGGGGGGGGAGGGGAAGAAGAAAAGTGAGGGTGGGGGAGGAGGTAAGGTGAGGGGGAGGTGGAAGAAAAGTGAGGGTGGGAGGAGGTGAGGTGGAGGGGAGAGTGGGGAGAAAAAGTGAGGGGTGGGGAGAGGTGAGATGAGGGAGAGTGAGGGAGAAAGGAGGGTGGGGGAGGAGGTGGGAGGGAGAGTAGGGGAGAAAAGTGAGGGGTGGGGAGGAGGTAAGGTGAGGGGAGAGTGGGGGAGAAGTGAGGGTGGGGGAGGAGGTGAGGAGGAGGGAGAGGTGGGGAGAAAAGTGAGGGTGGAGGAGGTGAGGGGTGAGGGAGAGTGGGGAGGAAAAGTGAGGATGGGGAGGTAAGGTGAGGGAGAGTGGGGGGAGAAAAGGAGGGTGGGGAGGAGGGAGGTGAGGGGAGAGTGGGGAGAAAGTGAGGGTGGGGGGAGGTGAGGTGAGGGGAGAGTGGGGAGAAAAGTGAGGATTGGGAGGAGGTGAGGTGGAGAGGGGGAGAGATGAGGATGGGAGGAGATAGAGGAGGGGAGTGGGGAGAAAAGAAGATGGGGAGGAGGTGAGAGGTGAGGGGAGATTGGGGAGAACAGTGAGGATGGGGAGGAGGGGTGAGGTGAGGGAGAGTGGGGGAGAAAAGTGAGGATGGGGAGGGAGAGAGGTGAGGGGAGTGGGGAGAAAAGTGAAGATGGGGAGGAGGGAGGTGAGGGGAGAGTGGGGAGAAAAGTGAGGATTGGGAGGAGGTGAGGTGAGGGGAGAGAAGAGGATGAAAAGTGAGGATGGGGAGGAGGACATGAGGTGAGGGGAGAGTGAGGGAGAAAAGTAAGGGTGGGGAGGAGGATGAGGGTAGGTAAAATATACACACGCACACACACACACACACACACACACACACACACACAAGCAAACAAACACAGGGTGCAAAATGGTGTAAAGGAGGAACAATTTTGGTGTTTCATGATGGAGAGTTTGGTCGTCCAGGCATTCAAGGCTTTACTGCGTCGTTGATCTGAAATACAACCCGGACGAACCAAGCTGTGAGGGGTGATGGGGGGAAGGTAGGGAGGATGGAAGGGGAGGGGAAGGTGAAAGGAAGGGGAGCATGAAGGGGAGGGGATGAGACTGTAAGGTAAGGGAGAAAAGTGGTGGAGGGAAAGGGAGAGGGAGGTGGAGGGAGGTGACAGTGGTTGGGGAGGGAGTATGGGAGGGTAGTAGGAGGGAGTATTGAGGGTAGTAGTGGAGGGAGTATTGAGGGTACTAGTGAGGGAGTATTGGAGGGTAGTAGTGGAGGGAGTATTGAGGGTACTAGTGGAGGGAGTATTGGAGGGTAGTAGTGGAGGGAGTATTGGAGGGCAGTATGAGGGAGTATTGAGGGTAGTAGTGGAGGGGAGTATTGGAGGGCAGGCACAAGCTCTAGTCGCACAAGCCTTGAGGGGAGAGGAGGTGAGGGAGAGGGAGAGAGCTGGGAGAAGGTGAGGAGAGAGCTAGGGAGGGAGGTAAAGGGAGAGAGGGAGGAGAGAGGTTCGGAGGCCTCTCTGTCATCTGTTGGTGGGGTGTGGGAGAGTAGAAGTCAGTTAGGGTTACTTACAATTATTTAATGGGAGAGGGAGGTGGAGGGGGGAGGGGAAGAGGAGGAGAGGTGATGGGGAGAGGGAAGAGGGAGGAGAGGTGGTGGGGAGAGGGAAGAGGAGGAGAGGTGGTGGGGGAGAGGGAAGAGGAGGAGAAGTGGGGAGAGAGGAAGAGGAGGAGGGGGTAGAGGAGGGGGAGATGGGGAGAGGGGGGGAGATGGAAGAAGGAAGAGGAGGGAGGTGGGAGAGGATGGAGGGGGGGAGAGGGAGGGGGAGATGGGGAGAGGGGGGAGGATGGGAAGAGGGAAGAGGGAGGAGAGGTGGGGAGAGGGAAGGAGGAGGGGGAGGGAGGGGAGATGGGGAGAGGGGGGAGATGGGAAGAGGGAAGAGGGGGAGAGGGTGGAGAGGGAAGAGGAGGAGGGGGAGAGGGAGGGAGATGGAAGAGGGAAGAGGAGGAGGAGGTGGAATGGGTGAAGGCTTTGAGTATGGCGTAACTTAACAAATTTCATGAGTAAACTATCTTTCTGTCTATTTGTTTGTCTGTCTGTCTATCTGTTCCACTCTTACCAGTACTTACCTCACTACGCAACAGTTCACCTCTTTCACCCTGACTACACCAGGTAAAGCCTTGATTTAATTCTTAACTCCCCGTCTTTAAATATTTTCCTATGCTCATTCTACAACCTATCAAAATATTAATGAATGTGTCACTCAGGCGGTACTTTAACTTAGGGTGAAGTTAATGTATAAGGAAGGAGAGAGTTGTGAAGTTAATGTATAAGGAAGGAGAGAGTTGTGAAGTTAATGTATAAGGAAGGAGAGAGTGGTGAAGTTAATGTATAAGGAAGGAGAGAGTTGTATTAATGTATAAGGAAGGAGAGAGTTGTGAAGTAATGTGTAAGGAAGGAGAGTTGTGAAGTTAATGTATAAGGAAGGAGAGAGTTGTGAAGTTAATGTATAAGGAAGGAGAGAGTTGTAACTTAATGTATATGGAAGGAGAGAGGAAGTTATGTATAAGGAAGGAGAGAGCTGTGAAGTTAATGTATAAGGAAGGAGAGAGTTGTGAAGTTAATGTATAAGGAAGGAGGAGAGTTGTGAAGTTAATGTATAAGGAAGGAGAGAGTTGTGAAGTTAATGTGTATGAGAAGGAGAGAGTTGTGAAGTTTAGTGTACGGAAGGAGAGAGTTGTGATTAATGTATAAGGAAGGAGAGAGTTGTGAAGTTAATGTATAAGGAAGGAGAGAGTTGTGAAGTTAATGTATAAGGAAGGAGAGAGTTGTGAAGTTAATGTATAAGGAAGGAGAGAGTTGTGAAGTTAATATAAGGAAGGAGAGAGTTGTGAAGTTAATGTATAGGAAGGAGAGAGTTGTGAAGTTAATGTATAAGGAAGGAGAGAGTTGTGAAGTTAATGTATAAGGAAGGAGAGAGTTGTGAAGTTAATGTATAAGGAAGGAGAGAGTTGTGAAGTTAATGTATAAGGAAGGAGAGAGTTGTAGTTAATATATAAAGAAGTTGGTTAAGTTAATGTATAAGGAAGGAGAGAGTGGTGAAGTAGTATAAGGAAGGAGAGAGTGGTGAAGTTAATGTATAAGGAAGGAGAGAGTTGTGAAGTTAATGTATAAGGAAGGAGAGAGCTAGAAGTTAATGTATAAGGAAGGAGAGAGTTGTGAAGTTAATGTATAAGGAAGGAGAGAGTTGTGAAGTTAATGTATAAGGAAGGAGAGAGTTGTGAGTTAATATATATGAAGGAGAGTTGTAGTTAATGTATAGAAGGAGAGAGTGGTGAAGTTATGTATAAGAAGGAGAGAGTGGTGAAGTTAATGTTAAGGAAGAGATAGAAGTTAATGTATAAGGAAGGAGAGAGTTATGAAGTTAATGTATAAGGAAGGAGAGATGAAGTTAACGTATAGGAAGGAAAGAGTAGGAAGTTAATGTATAAGGAAGGAGAGAGTTGTGAAGTTAATGTATAAGGAAGGAGAGAGTTGTGAAGTTAATGTAAGGAAGGAGAGAGTTGTGAAGTTAAGCGGAAAGGAGAGAGTGGAAGTTAATGTATAAGGAAGGAGAGGAGTTGTGAAGTTAATGTATAAGAAGGAGAGAGTTGTGAAGCATGTATAAGGAAGGAGAGCGTTGTGAAGTTAATGTATAAGGAAGGAGAGAGTGGTAGTTAATGTATAAGGAAGAGAGAGTTGTAAGTTAATGTATAAGAAGGAGAGAGTTGTAAATGTATAAGGAAGGAGAGAGTTGTAGGGGGTGAAGTTAATGTATAAGGAAGAGAGAGTGGTGGTTAATGTATAAGGAAGGAGAGAGTTGTGAAGTTATGTATAAGGAAGGAGAGAGTTGTGAAGCATGTATAAGGAAGGAGAGAGTTGTGGGTTAATGTATAAGGAAGGAGAGAGTTGTAGTTAATGTATAAGGAAGAGAGAGTTGTGGAAGTTAATGTATAAGGAAGGAGAGAGTTGTGAGTTAATGTATATGAAGGAGAGGAGTTAGGAAGCAGAGATAAGGAAGGAGAGAGTTGTGAAGTTAATGTAAGGAAGGAGAGAGGTGAAGTATGTATATGAAGGAGAGAGTGGTGAAGTTAACGTATATGAAGGAGAGAGTGTGTTTGTATATGAGGAGAGAGTTGTGAAGTTAATGTATATGGAAGGAGAGGTTGTGAGTTAATGTATAAGGAAGGAGAGAGGGTGAATAATGTATATGAAGGAGAGAGTGTGGTTAATGTATAAGGAGATGTGAAGTATGGAAGGAGAGTTGTAATGTATAATAAAGGAGAGAGTTGTGAAGTATGTATAAGGAAGGAGAGAGTTGTGAAGTAATGTATAAGGAAGAGCGTTAAAGCAATGTATAGAAGGAGAGAGTGGTGAAGTTAATGTATAAGGAAGGAGAGAGTTGTAAAGTTAATGTATAAGGAAGGAGAGAGTTGTGAAGTTAATGTATAAGGAAGGAGAGAGTTGTGAAGTTAATGTATAAGGAAGGAGAGAGTTGTAGTTAATGTATAAGGAAGGAGAGAGTTGTGAAGTTAATGTATAAGGAAGGAGAGTTGTGAAGTTAATGTGTAAGAAGGGAGGTTGTGGTTAATGTATAAGGAAGGAGAGAGAAGTTAATGAGAAGGAGAGAGTTGTGAAGTTAATGTATAAGCAGTGAGAGTTGTGAAGTTAATGTATAAGGAAGGAGAGAGTTGTGGAAGTTAATGTATAAGGAAGAAGAGAGTTGTGAAGAATGTATGAAAAGGAGAGAGTTGAGTTAATATATAGAAGGAGAGAGTTGTAGTTAATGTATAAGGAAGGAGAGAGTGGTGAAGTTAATGTATAAGGAAGGAGAGAGTGGTGAAGTTAATGTATAAGGAAGGAGAGAGTTGTAGTTAATGTATAAGGAAGGAGAGTTGTGAAGCATGTATAAGGAAGGAGAGTTAATGGGGATGATGTTTGAGATCAGGTGATTCTTTGCAACCAAAAATAACGGGTAACTTTGTTTTTGTTCAGGTGACAGAGATAAACAGACAGAAAGAGAGCAGGCAGACAGAGAGACAGACAGACAGAGAGACAGGCAGAAGCAAAGACACAGAGACAGAGACAGAGATACAGAGACAAGCATAGACAGACAGAGACAGAGATATAGAGACAAGTAGATACAGACAGACAGGTATAGTGTATAGACAACCCCAAATGTTAGGCCAATCCCTCAAAAACTGACAACTGTTCTGAAAAACCAAACGTTAGACAAAGATGTAATAGTGTGTGTGTAGCAAACAACACACACACACACACACACACACAGATATCACCACCACCACCACTGTTTTATGTCTCTCATCTCTCTCACACATGTATATATATACCCAGACTGGTTTCTAAGTCTATTGTTTTCATCTATTTTAGGGGGGGGGTGGTGGGTGGGGGTTGGGGTTGGGGGGGGTAAATAACTTACACGACAAAGTTTTGCGTTACGTAAACAAAGGAAGAATAGTGTAAATACCTGACTATTTATGTTTACTGTTAAAGGAGGAAAGGTGAGAGGAAAGGTGAGGATGGAGGAAGAGGAAAGGTGAGAAAGGTGAGGGGTGAGGAAAGATGTGGGTGAGGAAGGTGAGGAAGCTGTGAGAGGAAAGGAGGAAGGTGGAGGGAGAGGTAGGGAGGGACAGAGAAAGGAGAGGAAAGGAGGAAGGGTGAGGAAGGTGAGAAGAGAAAGAGGGAGGAAGGGAAGGTGAGGAAGGTGAGGAGGAGGAAAGGTGAGGGAAGGAGGAAGGTGAGGAAGGGAGGGAAGGTGAGGGAAGGTGGGAGGGAAAGGAGGGAAGGTGAGGAAAGGTGAGGGAAGGTGAGGGAAGGTGAGGGAAGGTGGAGGAAAGGTGAGGGAAGGAGAGAAAGGAGGAAGGTGAGGAAGGGGGTGGGAAAGGTGAGGAAAGGAGGAAAGGTGAGGAAGGGAGGAAGGAGGAAAGGTGAGGAAAGTAGGGAAGGTGAGGAAGGTGAGGAAGGTGAGGAAAGGTAGGGAAAGGTGGAGGAAGGTGAAGAGGTGGAGGGAAGGAGGAAGGTGAGGGAAAAGAGGGTGAGATGGCATGATGAAAGGTGAGGAAAGGGAAGTATAGGGTGGAAGGTGCAAGGAATGGAGGTGAGGGGAAGGGAGGGAAGGAGGGAGGTGAGGGAAAGGAGGAAAGGGGAGGGAAGGTGAGGGAAGGTGGTAGAGAGGGAAGGTGAGGGAAAGGTGAGAAGGTGAGAAAGGTGAGGAAGGGAGGGAAGGTGAGGGAAGGTGAGGGGAAGGGGGAGAAAGGAGGAAGGTGGGAAGGTAGGAAAGGGGTGGAGGAAGGGTGAGGGAAGGTGGGGAAGGTGAGGAAAGGTGGAGGAAGGTGAGGAAAGGTGGAGGGAAGGTGGAGGGGAGGAAAGGTGAGGGAAAGTGAGGGGAAAGGTGAGGGGAAGGTGAGGAAAATGTGAGGGGGAAAGGTGGGGGGAAGGTGGGGGAAGGTGAAGAAAGGTGGAGGGGTGGTGGAGGAAGGTAGGCAGGAGGAATGTGAGGGTGAGGGAAGTGAGGGAAGGGGGAGAGGAATATGGGAGGATGGAGGGGAAGGTGAGGGAAGGAGGAAGGTAGGGAGGAAAGGTAGGGAAAGGTGAGGGAAGGTGAGGGAAGGTGAGGGAAGGTGAGGGGAAAGGTAGGGGAAAGGTGAGGGAAGGTGATGGAAGGTAGAAGGTGTAATGTGGGGAGGGGGTAGGGAAAGGGGAGGAAGGTGAGGGAAGGTGGAGGGAAGGTGAGGGAAGGTGAGGGAAGGTGAGGGAAAGGAGGAAAGGGGTGAGGAAAGGTAGGGGTGTGAGGGAAGGTGAGGAAGGTGAAGAAGGTGGGGGGAAGGTGAGGGAAGGTAGGGAAGGTGAGGAATGTGGAGGAAAGTAGGGAGTTGAGGGAAGGAAAGGTGGGGAAGGTGAGGAAAGGTGAGGAAAAGGTGAGGAAAGGTAGGGGGAAGGTGGAAGGTGGGGAAGGTGAAGAAAGGAGGGGAGGTGAGTAATGGTGGGAAAGTGTGAGGGTTGGGAGGAAGGAGGAATATGAGGAATAAGTGGGGAATGTGAGATATGTGAATAGGAAGGTGTGTGAGGGAAGGGAGGGACAGGGAGGGAGGTGAGGGGAAAGGAGGGTACAAGAGGGAAGGTGTGAGGGGAAAAGGAAAGGGAGGGAAACGGAGGAAAGAGGAAAGGTGGGAGGGAAGGGGAGGAAAGGTGAGAAAGCAGTAGGAAAGGTGAAGAAAGGAGGAAGGTGGAAGGTAGAAAGGTGAGGAAGGTGGAGGAAGGTGAGGAAGGTGAGGGAAGGTAAGAAAGGTGAGGAAGGGAGGAAGGTGAGGGGAAAGGAGGAAAGGTAGCATGAAAGGTGAGGGAAGGTGGGAGGGAAGGTGAGGGAAGGTGAAGGTAGGAAAGGTAGAGAAAGGAAAGGGAGGGAAATGGGAGGAAAAAGAGGAAGGGAAAAGGAAGGAAGGAGGAAAGGTGAGGAAGAGAAAGGAGGGAAGGTGGAGGAGGGGACAGAGGAAAGGTGGAGGAAATAAGAGGGGAAAGGAGAACAGGCCAAGACAGAGGTCAAGAGGGAATATGAGGAAAGTGAGGCAAGAAAGGTGAGGGGGAGGGGAGGGAAGGTGAGGGAAAGCAGGAGTGGCGTGAAGAAAGGCAGGTGTGAGGGAAGGTGAGGTGAGGGAAAGGAGGTGAGGAAAAGGTAGAGAGGCCAGAGGAAAGTAGGAAAGGTGAGGTAGGAAAGGTGAAGGAAGGCAGAGGAAAGGTGAGGAAAGGTGAGGAAAGGTGAGGAAAGGTAGGGAAAGGTGAGGAAGTGAGGAAGGTGGAAGAAAGGTGAGGGAAGGGGAGGGAAGGTAGGGGAAAAGGTGAGGAAGGTGAGAAGGTGAGGGATGAGGGAAGGTGAGGGGGAAGAAAGGTGGAGGGAAGGTAGGAGGAAAGGAGGAAAGGTGAAGAAAGGAAAAGGTGAGGGAAGGTGAGAGGGAAGGTGAGGAAGGTGGGAGGGAAGTCAGAGAAAGGTGAGTGGTTGTAGGAAAGGCAGGAGGAAATGAGAGCGAGGAAAGGTGGAGGAATAAGAGAGGCCAGTGAATGACGGTGAGGAGCGATATGCCCCGCGCAGGAGCCCATCGCAGCCCGGCAGCAGCAACGAATTTGTTTTATATACCTGTTGCACAGGTCACATTTACCCGACCGACATAAAGACATTACTTCATCGACAGAAGATAAGACGGGAGGAGACGGTTTATCAATATAACGATTTCATAGCCTGGAAGCGAGGGTTTACAGGATACCACAGGAATTTTAACAGATGACGATTTGTTTACCCGAACAGGTTTATCATCACTGGACGGCGTAATTTCATGGGCGTTCATATCAGAGCCTATCACCACGGAGCGGGAGATTGCAAGGTAAATGCATCAGGGGATGAATAAAACCAAAAACACCACGGTTTCAAAATGGTGGCAGAGAGATTATCGAAATCAACCCGGCCACGTGGTAAAGGGGCAGCCAGGGTGTTGCGTGTGGGAAGGGTGGCAACAGGTAAACAGGTGTGGGGCAAGCCAGCAGAGCGTGGGGTGTGGTTGTGTGGTTGTGGGGCACAGTGTGTGGGCAACAGGTATGGGGTTGTGTGTGTGGAGGCAGCAGGTGGTGTCAGTGTGGTTATGTGTAAGGCCAGGTTGTAAAGCAGTGTGGGGTGGGTCAGGTAAGGTGGGGTGTCAGTGGGCAAGAAAGGAGTGGGAAGCAGAAGGTGGGGAAAAGTCAGTGTAAGTGCTGTGTGGGTAAGTGCTGGGGGAAGTTGTGGGGGTACAGAGTGACAACACGCAACTGAACGGCCAATGAATCTAG
>NW_024751131.1:0-2983 GCF_018991925.1 Homarus americanus
TGTCTCCCCGTGCTTCTCTTGTCAGTCTCCCCGCCCGTCCCTCCGCCTGTCTTCCCCTCCGTTCCTCCGCCTGTCTCCCCGTCCGTCCCTCCGCCTGTCTCCCCGTCCTTCGCTCCGCTTGTCTCCCCGTGCTTCTCTTGTCTGTCTCCCCGCCGTCCCTCCGCCTGTCTCCCCGTCCGTTCCTCCGCCTGTCTCCCTGTCCGTCCCCACTCACCTGTCTCCTGTCCGTCCCTCATACCTGTCTCCCCACATCCTTCGCTCCCTTGTCTCCCCGTGCTTCTCTTGTCTGTCTCCCCGTCTTTCCTTCCGCCTGTCTCCCCCGTCCGTTCCTCTGCCTGTCTCCCCATCCCATCCCTCCACCTGTCTCCCCCGTGCTTCTCTTGTCTGGCCTTGTCACTGCTTCCGCCTGTCTCCCGTCCGTTCCTCCGCCTGTCTCCCCATCCTTCGCTTCGCTTGTCTCCCCGTGCTTCTCTTGTCAGTCTCCCCGCCCGTCCCTCCGCCTGTCTTCCCCTCCGCTCCTCCGCCTGTCTCCCCGTCCGTCCCTCCGCCTGTCTCCCCGTCCTTCGCTCCTCTTGTCTCCCCGTGCTTCTCTTGTGTGTCTCCCCATCCATCCCCTCACGCCTGTCTCTCCCCTGTCTTTGCTCACTTGTCTCCCCCGTACCTCTCTCTTGTCCTGTCTCCCCGTCTTTCCTTCCCGCCTGTCTCATCGTCCCTCACCTGTCTCCCCGTGCTTCTCTTGTGTCTGTCTCCCCGTCTTTCCTTCACCTGTCTCCCCGTCCCGTTCCTCCGCCCTGTCTCCCATCCTTCACTCGCTTGTCTCCCCGTGCTTCTCTCTTGTCTGTCTCCCCATCTTTCCTTCCGCCTGTCTCCCCGTCCAATTTCCTCCGCCTGTCTCCCCCGTCCGTCCCCTCCGTCCTGTCTCCCCGTCCTTTGCTCCTTTTGTCTCCCCATTCTTCTCTTGTCTGTCTCCCCGTCTTTCCTTCCGCCTGTCTCCCGTCCGTTCTCCCGCCTGTCTCCCCATCCAATCCACTCTACCTGTCTCCCCATCCTTCCCTGCTGGCAATGCTCCCCATTAGCTACACATCTGTCTCCTCTCCCGTTACCTGTCTCCCCGTCGTTCCTCTTACTGTCTCCCCGTCTTAGCTCACCTGTCTCCCCCGTCCGTCCCCTCCCGCCTGTCTCCCCATCCAGTTTGCCGCCTGTCCCCTCCATCCCTCCGCCTGTATCCCCGTCCTTCGCTTCGCTTGTCTCCCCGTGCTTCTCTTGTCAGTCTCCCCGCCCGTCCCTCCGCCTGTCTTCCCCTCCGTTCCTCCGCCTGTCTCCCCGTCCGTCCCTCCGCCTGTCTCCCCGTCCTTCGCTCCGCTTGTCTCCCCGTGCTTCTCTTGTCTGTCTCCCCGCCGTCCCTCCGCCTGTCTCCCCGTCCGTTCCTCCGCCTGTCTCCCAGTCATTGCAATGCTTGTTATCCCTCAAATGAACAAATAGAGCATTGGATAACAAGCATTGCATTGACTGGGATAATGCCTCCTCAATATTACCTTGTAATTCAATTGATAGTAGGAACATCATAGAATCTAATCTTATTATACATACCGAAGCATTCAACATGAATTTGAGTAATGGCATGTATAAACTGGACAATTTTGTAATTAAGAAGATTTGTAACCAGGTGAGAAGGTTGGGTCACCTTACCCTCTGAACCTGACCACCAACCGTTGTGTGCTATTTAAAGATTAGTAGGGTCATTACCTAATACCTGACCATTGTGGATCTGGTCTCACCCTCCTCTGTATATATACACCTTGGTTTGTATTTCTCTTTAGTCTGTACTCACCCCTGAAGATGTGAATTACACGAAAGCTCTTGGG
Organism: Homarus americanus; assembly: GCF_018991925.1. Lineage (NCBI taxonomy): Eukaryota > Metazoa > Arthropoda > Malacostraca > Decapoda > Nephropidae > Homarus > Homarus americanus. Next base: position 1,866 of record NW_024751131.1, read on the forward strand.
AACTTCGTGTTTTCTTCTTTCCTTGTGGTTATCAGCATATACCTAGATCACGCGCACCTACAGTGATTTACTTGCATATATATGTGTGTGTGTGTGTGTGTGTGTAATCGGAGAAGTTGATGGACTGACTCCGCTTTTAAACTTGCTACATTGGCTAGTGGGACGGACACACACACGCTAATGATAATGTAAACCGAACACGCGATGGTAAATATTAGAAGTCAGAGTGAAAGGTGAACGCTTAGTGACTCCCTGGACTGTCAACACTGGACATTGAAGAACTAGTTGTTATTGTGTTTGTTTGAAGTCACTGTAATCAACCTGATGAGCATTAGACACACGTGTTTTGGTGTAAATTTAGCTCATTAATGCACAGTTAGGTTTGGTTGAGTTGGGTTAGTTTACGTTGGGTTTGGTTATGTTGGGTTGTGTTAGTTTGGTTGTTGGTTTTAGTTTAGGTCGTTTTGGGTCAGTTTAGGTTGGGTTGGGTCAGTTTAGGTTGGGTTGGGTCAGTTTAGGTTGGGTTGGGTCAGTTTAGGTTGGGTTGGGTGAGTTTAGGTTGGGTTGGGTCAGTTTAGGTTGGGTTGGGCTGGGGCTAGGTTGCTGGGCTGCTTGAAGTTGGGTTGGGCTGCTTAGTTGCTGGGTTAGTTTAGGTTGCTGGGCTGCTTAGGTTGGGTTGCTAGTTTGTGTTGCTGGGCCGCTTAGGTTGCTGGGTCATGAAGGTTGGGCTGTTTAGGTTGGGTTGCCGCTTAGGTTGGTCAGTTTAGGTTGGGTTGGGTCAGTTTAGGTTGGGTTGGGTCAGTTTAGGTTGGGTTGGGTCAGTTTAGGTTGGGTTGGGTCAGTTTAGGTTGGGTTGGGTCAGTTTAGGTTGGGTTGAGTCAGTTTAGGTTGGGTTGGGTCAGTTTAGGTTGGGTTGGGTCAGTTTAGGTTGGGTTGGGTCAGTTTAGGTTGGGTTGGGTCAGTTTAGGTTGGGTTGGGTTAGTTTTGGTGTGGTTAGATTGGACTCTATAGATTAGGTTGGGTTGGATTAGGTTACGTTGAGTTAAGTTGGATTAGATTAAGTTGGGCTTATGGGCTAGGCATTTGTTGAGAGGACATCTATAAACATTGTTCGACTA
>NW_024751132.1:0-17628 GCF_018991925.1 Homarus americanus
CTGTGCTTTGACAAATGCCAGTTCGATCACAGGAATCTTCAGTTCACGCTTGCAAATACAGGAGATGTGGGCCTCGGATTTACAGTCACGATCGCATCCAAACTCAGGACAGAGACAATTGGGCACTTGCAAGTAATTATGTCAAATAACTGGTCCAGTTGCTTGGCAAAGCTGTCCTTAACTGCAAGTTTTCCTCTCCCAAGAGAGATATCTCTTGCCTTTTCCCAACAGGCTAGCAGTCTCTCACTAATCTTCTTCTGACTTGTTATGACTGGAGGCTTGAACTGAGCGTTAGCCAGAGTGTACTGTGCCAAGACAGCTTTGAATATATATCGCTGCTTAATGTCTTTGTTTGTGTAAGTTCTTTGGTTCTTTTCACTGATTTGCCTGATTAAAACACCGTACCTCAAAGCATTTCTCAATGTAGGCAACTCCGACTTCAGGAGCTCTCTCCCAGACCCAAGATAGTGACTGAGATGGCTGGATTTTTGGTTCCTCGTCCTGACACAAGCAGCCATCGCAAATATTATCAACTTATAAATGCATCAGAATCTGAAACAGAAAAAAAATATTGTTAGTTGGGTTGTTAAAGAATGAAGTCAGAAAGCAATGTTCACTATTTAATTGTAATGCACTAATGCAGCTGTCACGTTAGATTTTTCGATAATTTCACGCTAAATTTTTATCAAAAGGTTGCAAAATATTGAAACTGAAATTATTTTCTGTTTATATACACTAAAATCTACCAAAAAAGTGATGGGCCATTAGTTTTAGCTGATCTTCCCTCCTATGACACACCCTACTAATACATTAACCCAGTAATAAATGGGTGGGTGCAAGGAAGTACAGAAGTATTATCAATAATAATAATGTTTTTTAATAATAAGAATAGGAATATAAAAAAAAATAATGATTACATGAGAAGTTCAAGTGGCTAACTGAAATATAGTGTGCTAGGGGATGAGAAAATCAGGAAATATGGCAAGAATATTTTCTAATACAGTGGGGGGTGGTCTCACTCGTGTTAATATACGAGTCCTCCCTTACTATCGTTTTCTTCGACTATGGTCAATGACGTCACATACAATAATTAGCTCCACCTCCTGCGCTTGGGTTGACTTGGTAGAATTAGACTTTGAATGTTGGTGAATTAGATTGTGGGAAAATTATGCACACAACCTAACCTAACCTAACGTAACTTAACCTGACATGACATGACATGACATGACCTGACCTAACCTGACACTGTTACGTGTCAAAGGGGTAAGGTTCTTAACATAAAAAAATAAAGTATTTAAAGTGAATTCCTGTAGAGTATATAGATAGAACATAGCCCTTTTATAAGTGAATACTTGATGATTGGATTAAAGAAAGTTGTAGTAAAACGTATAACTATATTTACAACTCTTACCACTAATAACAACAGAAAAATAATCACAGTGAACATACTAAGTTACTCTAGGGTCACAAGCATTAACAATAGACAAAACACAATACAGTTCAGCATGTATATAAACAATACATGCATACAGTTCAGCATGTATATAAACAATGCATGCATACAGTTCAGCATGTATATAAACAATGCATGCATACTAGGGTGTGTCAATTTTGTCAACATGTTAAAAATCAAATTTGGTAGTCAAAATATTGTGCCTCTTTATGTCTAAACTTGAGATTAGCAAACAAAAATGAATTGAAATAACCCTCACCTACATCAATTATACCTTAAAGTTTCAAATATCAGTATTTCAACAAATTAATGAGACTTGATTAGAATTATTCACTTGATATTAACTAATCTCATGTAAGCATATGGATTATGGAGTATTTTATGGTTCTATAGCTTGTGTACAATATGCATGTCAGAACATGAACATGAACAGGCTCTCCGTGTGGGACAGTTTAATTCTTGTTTTGACTTGTACCAAGCGTGAGGATAAGGCGCCCGGCTCACTCTCCTTCTAGATATCATAGACGGTGGTTTGCTCTCATTGCACTTGCACCTACTCTACCAGACGAATTCTACATTTTAATTATTGTAAGTAGGGCATATTGATTGTCGCAGTTACTTATATCATTGTATAAAACATTATGTTCTAAGAAATTATTATGTTATTTCTGTTACAGCATTTTTGATAAACAAATTGATATTTTTTGAAACAACAATTGAATTATGAAACATTGAAATATTTTTCTATTTGTCAGATAGTGTGAAGATGTCAAAATTGAAGACAAGAAGTCAGTTGTCAACCCACTTGAGCCTGCTAGTTGGTAAAGGGAAGGAGCTTCCTGTATCAGAACTTCCAACAGTGAGAGACATGCTAAGATTAGGGTTACTCCTTCGAGAAAAAAATGCAAAGGACAGAAGGAACTATACAGATAAAGAACTCATAAATGACATGATAGTCCCTCTTCTGCATCAATGGACAAAAGCTAATGCACTATTCAAACCACCTGTGATTAATCAGTGTCGAACTATTGAGCTAAAACTAACGAAATTATGGCACAAAGCAGTTGAAACATCACTTGGTAAAGGAAACTTGGCCAGGAAAAATGAATTTCTGCACACACTTGATACTCTGTTTGACATTTTGACCTGCAAGTGCTCCATACAATTATGTTCTGAATCCAACTGTTCTCACTCAGGTAAGAGAGAAAATAATTCCCACATTGATTGTGGTTGTCCTCGTGAAAAGAAGATCCCTGTTTTAGAGCTTGAATTTATAAAGGCACAGAGGACAAAGGCAGAAGGCCAAGGAAGTATGCAAATGGGTTCAATAGATTATTCAGAAACAAAGAAGCAGATTGCTAATGCCAAGAAGAGAGAACAAATCCGAGAGAGGGAACAAAAGAAGAAAATGAAGAGTGAAGAAGCCATCCAAAGAGAGGAAGAGCTGTGTCAAGATGTTTATCACTTCTTTGATAGTTCTTCTGATGAACAGGAAGCAACATCAGATGATAGTTCCAAAGAGCCATCTGAACCTTTACCAAAGAAAATGAAATACAACACAAGAAATATTTCAAACATTGCTTTAGCTAGTATTCGCCACCATGCTGGACTTCGTGAGGCTGCAGAAATTGCAACTGCCGCTTGGATAGATGCAGGCCTCATCAGCCGAGAGGATGTATCTTTGGTGATAGATCATAATAAAATTAGAAGAGCACAAGAAAAAATAATGAAGGAAATATCTGATCAGCATGAAAAAGATTTAAGCGAGGGAGGGCTCTCCTGTCTTTTGTTTGATGGAAGAATAGATGACACAAAAGTTTTGCTAGAAGTAGAGGGAGTGAACAGAAAGTTTCCAGGTCTCATCAAAGAAGAACACTACTCTGTCTGTTCTGAGCCTGGTGGTCGGTTTTTGTTTCACTTTGCTCCCGAAACTGAAGTAGAAGGGAAGAAACATGCAGAGGTCATTGCTGATCATATTTTATGTTGGGTTCAGGAGAGAGGACTTGGCAGTTCACTGCAGGCTGTTGGTGGAGATTCAACTGCAGTGAACACCGGATGGCAGGGGGGTGTAATGACGCATTTAGAGAAAAAACTAGGAAGAAGACTTGTTTGGATTGTATGTGATTTACATACAGGCGAGCTACCTCTTCGTCATCTCATCCAGGAACTTGATGGTCCTACAAAGAGCAACAACAAGTGGTCAGGTCCCCTTGGCATCATGCTGGATGAAGCAACACAACTAGAAATAAATACAACCTTTCCAAAGGTCGAAGTTGGCCCTCCCCTTCCGGCGTTGTCTGAAGGAGTCATCAAAGATCTCAGCACAGATCAATCCTATGCTTATCGTATTGCCCAAGCAATAAGATCAGGAGAAGTGCCTCAGTCATTGGCTCTCTTGGAGATTGGACCTGTCAGTCACAGCCGTTGGTTAACTACAGCTCTTCGTTTCTGCAGGATTTGGATTTCCAAACACGAATTGAAGGGCAAAGTGCTGAAGAATTTGAGGTTAATTGTTGAATTTATTATTGGAGTTTATCTTCCCCAGTGGTTTAGTGTGAAACTTAATCCTATGTGGGTGGATGGGCCCAATCACCTTTTGTTTCAATTGCAGCTAGTAAGAACACAGAGGAAGGTAGTGAGGGACATCGTGTTACCTGTGGCAAGAAGGTCCGCTTGGTATGCTCGATCAGAAGCAGTTTTGCAAGCAATGCTTTGCAGTCAATGTACCAATCTCCGAACCGAGGCTGTAGAAGTCATTCTAAAGATTAGAGGAACGCTAATAGATGACGACCAGTTGGGAGACTGTTCGTTTCATTCAAGAAAAGTTCCCCCAATAAACGTCAATGCCACCAAATTGTCAGAATTGGTTGACTTGAGTTTGGAAGTCTTAGAGCCACCATTGACAACAAGTCTAACTAGCCAAGAATTGAGAAACCTTAAAGAGACTCCAATGCAGGTGCCGAAGTGGCCTTCCCACACTCAAAGTGTGGAGAGATGTGTGAAAATGGTCACAGAAGCAGCGGGCCATGTTTACAGCCACGAGAGGCGAGAAGGTTACATCAAAGCACAAATAGCAAGCAGACTACTGATGACAAGAAACCAAAGCAAAGAGAGTATGAAGGCATTGGTTACTTTCAAATAGACTACGGATAATAAAATATAATAATTTGAAACTTGAAACAGTAACATGTGTGCAAACGCTGGTTATGTTATAAATTCACAAATATGTACATTTAAAAATCCATTTGATGTAGGTAGGACTTATTATAAAAAAAATTTATGCCAGAATATTGTTTTGCATGCTTAAAGACTACAATAAATTGCTACCAAATTACTCGATTTTCTATTTAGCCAGTTCACCCCCTAAATTGACACACCCTAATATTGCATACAGTTCAGCATGTATATAAACAATGCATGCATACAATTCAGCATGTATATAGACAATGCAAGTAAATTGTACACAGTTCAGCACGTACGTATATAGAGACTGTGTATACAGTTCAACATGTATATAGACAATGTAGGTATACAGCTATTGCTGCACTGCCTGCTTCAGATGTATGAACTTGAGTCTATTATTTCGAACCTTTAGATTCATTCGTATCGGGTTCATGTTCTGGTTGGTACTAAGACAGTTTCATACACCTGTAGCAGTAGGGTGTGTCATAGGAGGGAAGATCAGCTAAAACTTATGGCCCATCCGTTTTTTGGTAGATTTTAGTGTATATAAACAGAAAATAATTTCAGTTTCAATATTTTGCAACCTTTTGCTAGGTAAATGTTAGCGTGAAATTTATCGAAAATCTAACGTACAGCTGCATTAGTGCATTACAATTAAATAGTGAACATTGCTTTCTGACTTCATTCTTTAACAACCCAACTAACAATATTTTTTTCTGTTTCAGATTCTGAAAGTTGGAGATTCTGACAAGTTGTTCCCTGCCATGGTGAAGGAGGAACACTACTCCTGCTGCAGTGAACCAGGAGGGAAGTATTTGTGGCATTTCACTCCAGAGAAAGATGACATCAGGAAACCAGCTGAGATAGTGGCAGATAACATTGTGAACTGGATCAGAGAGAGGAACGTAGACCAGACCCTGCAGGCCATTGGAGGGGACAGCACCAACACGAACACAGGGTGGCAAGGGGGGGTCATACAGTGGATAGAGCGGAAGATTGGGAGGAAGCTGGTCTGGATTGTTTGTGACCTCCACACCAACGAGTTGCCACTCAGACATCTGATCCAGGAGCTGGATGGCAAGACTCTTTCAAACAACAGATGGTCTGGTCCTCTTGGCAAGATGCTGGACTCTACCACTGAGTTAGAAATAAATCCGAGCTTTGAAAAAATCACAGTTGGCCCTTCACTCGTTGAGCTTGCACATACTGTCATTGACGACCTGGGTACTGACCAGTGCTATGGTTACATGATTTGCAGTGCCATCAAAACTGGGGTCATGCCTGATAGACTTGCTTACCTGCAGATAGGTCCAGTCTCACATTCTAGGTGGCTCACAACGGCTCTCAGGTTCTGCAGAATTTGGGTCGCTCATCATAAACTGAAAAGGAACCAGCTTCACAACCTGAGACTTATTGTCCAATTCATCGTGAGTGTCTACTTGCCAAATTGGTTCAACACCAAGGTCAAGTCATCGTTCTCCGAAGGTCCGAGGCATGTTCTCTTCCAGCTTGAGCTCCTGAGGAGTCAGCCAAGGAAGGTTGTTCAGATTGTGGAGCAGACTGTGAGGAGATCTTCCTGGTATGCTCATCCCGAGGCAGTTCTGCAGACAATGCTCTGCAGTAAGGATGAGGAGGAGAGAAGAGTGGCAGTCAAAAAGATCTTGGATATGAGACTTATGAGAGGATCTGGACATGACGAATCAGTTGTGACGATTCCTTCAGGGTCAGGAAGACTCCTGAAGTCAATCTAGGTGCCAAGACCCTCACTGATCTCATAGATCTGGATAACATCCTGGCTGGCAGTGAGCCCCCTCTTACCTGCAGCCTCACCAATGTTCAAGTCAGAGCTTTCCTGGACAAACCCATGCATGTCCCTGCCTGGCCCTCGCACACCCAGAGTATAGAGCGTTGTGTACAGCAAGTGAGCGAGGCCAGCAGTCACGTGTACAGCCAGGAGAGGAGGGAATGCTACATCCGAGCTCAGGTGGTCAGCAGGGAGGTGATGAGTAGAAACAGAAGCAAGAAAGACATGTTCTCTATGGTGTGCAGCAACACCGGGTCGTAGTAGTAAAACCGGTTTTTGTATTTGATGATTTTGTTTTCTAAAGGAATATTAAATTTAATAAATGTGTCAAGATCATTCGTTTCACTATTCTGGATCATTTTCATCCTAATAAATTAACCTGATACATTTATTTACTTTAAATAAGCTATTTAGTGGTGTTGGTAAAAGGGTGGGAATACTGAATTTTCATAAGATTTCAAGTTAAAATTTACCTAGCAAAAAATGAAAACTTTTCAAATCTGAAGATATCACATGATTCTGCACATAGAACTACATCATTAATACCATGGGCCGATTTTTCAAACTCAAAAAAAAAAAAATTCGCCTCCGTATGACACAGTGTAGCAGGCAGTGTAGCAATAGCTGGCTGGGAGAGTTAACCAACTTTTGGGTGAGACTGTACATATACAGTTAAACATGTATATAGACAATGTATGTATACAGTTCAGCATGTATATTGACTATGTATGTATACAGTTCAGCATGTATATAGACAATGCACGTACATTACACGGTTCAACATGTATCTAAACAATGTACTAGGTATACAGCTCAGCGTGGCGAATATAGTTCAACATGTATATAGACAATACAGGTATACAGTTCAAAATGTAATAGACAATACAGATATATAGTTCAACATGTATATAGACAATACAGGTATACAGTTCAAAATGTAATAGACAATACAGATATATAGTTCAACATGTATATAGACAATACAGGTATACAGTTCAAAATGTAATAGACAATACAGATATATAGTTCAACTTGTATATAGACAATACAGGTATGCAGTTCAATATGTATGTAGACAATATAGGTATACAGTTTAACATGTGTATAGACAATACAGGAACACAGTTCAACAGGTATATAGACAATACAGGTATACATTTCAATACATATCTTGACAATACTAGTATACAGTTTTATATATATATATGCAAGTAAATCACTGTAGGTGCGCGTGATCTAGGTATATGCTGATAACCACAAGGAAAGAAGAAAACACGAAGTTCCCAAGCGCTTTCGTGTAATTCACATCTTCAGGGGTGAGTACAGACTAAAGAGAAGTAAAAACAAGGTGTATATATACAGAGGAGGGTGAGACCAGGTCCACAATGGTCAGGTATTAGGTAATGACCCTACTAATCTTTAAATAACACTGCAACGGTCGGTAGTCAGGTCAGAGGGTAAGGTGACCCAACCTTCTCACCTGGTTGCAAATCTTCTTAATTACAAAATTGTCCAGTTTGTACATGCCATTACTCAAATTCATGTTGAATGCTTCGGTATGTTTAATGAGACTAGATTCTATGATGTTCCTACTATCAGTTGAATTACAAGGTAATATTGAGGAGGCATTATCCCAGTCAATGCAATGCTTGTTATCCCTCAAATGAACAAACAGAGCATTAGATTCCTGGCCTGTCCTAACACTATATTTATGTTGTTTAAGTCTAGTTACAAGATCTTTACCTGTCTGGCCTAAGTAAAACATATTACATTCATTGCAAGGAACTTTATAAATGCAACCAATTGTGTTGTTGGGGGAGTTAGTCTGTACTCACCCCTGAAGATGTGAATTACACGAAAGCGCTTGGGAACTTCGTGTTTTCTTCTTTCCTTGTGGTTATCAGCATATAAATATATATATATATATATATATATATATATATATATATATATATATATATATATATATATATATATATATATATATATATATATATATATATATATATATATATATATATATATATACAATACAGGTGTACAGGGATACGCTTTTGGGGAAACTATACTGAATGATGAAGAATCTCAAAGCTTTCTACTTTAGCGTGACAAAATCCAAGACTCCAGGCGGAAAGATATGTTACCACATCAGCCGACAACACTGGAACCAAGGCAGCATAGGCATTGATTTATTTTTGACACTATAACACTTTGGATATAAAGTGTTAGTAACTATTACACTTATACTTACAGTGATTATAAAGTGTTAGTACTTATAATACTTACTTAAATCATCTCTTTTACCTTTAGTCCACTCATAGGCCTGTCTCTAAGGATAACCTGATTGTATATATTTGTTATTAAAAAAAACGCGTTTTTTCCCAGCTATTGCAAACCTGTCCGATTTTGTCCTGAGTAATGATGTATTTCTAAGTGAGTTTATTCATTATCGTTGGGGAAACCGTTTCTGACGAGAAAGATATTTAGCTAAATTATGTAAAGATACATACCTTCATTATTTCAAACATAAGTATGTAGGAAGTTTATCAGAGGTATTTATACGCGAACTAATTGATAAACTCGGGTAGCAAATTTCACTTTTTGAGGATGCATTAATATATACTTATTTTTACCAACAATAACGCATACTAAGACAAATTACATATCAGTAATAGTACATTATGCAAACACAAAATTTTAAAAGATCAGAATCACATTGAAATAATACACGGCCGTTAGCAGAGACGGGAAAAATATGAAGTAGTTCACAGTCATATTTCCGATATTGGAAGCATAATGTGTTGTCTAATGGTAGACCCTGCTGCCATGTGGCATCACAAAGATTGTGACTAAGTCTCAGGTTGCTAATCTAACTTTCTGCCTCATTTACACATAATTGCAGGGTCTCAATTGTTTCGCTTACTAAGATAACACAACATACATACTGTATATCGTTTTCACTCTTGAATTATTTTTTCGTTTTTGTATTTATTTATGGCTATTATTATTATTTGATTTTTGTTTTTATTAATTTGCTATTCATTTTATTAATTGTTGTAATGATAATAATAATAATAATAGTTATTATTATCATTATTATTATTATTATTATTATTATTATTATTATTATTATTATTATTATTATTATTATTATTATTATTATTATTATTATTATTATTATTATTATTATTATTATTATTATTATTATTATTACTTGCGGAATCGCCGCCCTCCGGGCGGCTCTTTCGCTAGGCCTCTCCTTTAGCTTTTCCTGTCATTATTGTAGCTTCCAGTACATGTGGCATCATGTTCTTCACCACCAGTCTTGTGCCATTGCAGAGGATTGGTGGTTCAAGATTTCTTAAGAGCATTATAGGAGTTCCAATCTTGAGAGTGAGGTGGTGAGGAGGCATTCCAGCGGGCTCCAAAGAATCAAGGAATTCTGCAGGGTACTGGACTGCTTGGTCCTGGTCGATTACTGTATCAACAGATTTGAATGAGGTCTCACTGCCTGGAAGCTGTCTGAGTAGAGTCATGTTGATTTCAGCCACTGTTTCATTCTTTGGTGCCAGAATTGCGCGTCCACGCAGCCACTTGTGATCCTTGTAGTGGTGGATAATGTTTGGGTAGACCATGTTAGTGAGCTCAGTTGAGGCTCTTACAACATTTCCACATCCTTGAGGAATGATTATTTGTCCTTCTGAATCAACAGGGAAAGTTCCATTCCCAATCTGTAGTAGAAGGTTTGCAAACCGTCCAGCATCCTGATCTCCTTGTAGATGTACTCTCATGTTTGTGGATAGGGTGAGTGTCTGAACACTTCTCCAAAGGTATGGTGCCTTGAGGCACGCATTCAGTTCATCAGCTGGAGTGCTTCGAGGAATGACAGGTAGGGTCTGGCGAAAGTCTCCAGCAATGACTATTGCAATGCCACCCATGAGCTGGTCATTTTCTCGTATGTCTTGCAAGGTCCAGTCCAATGCTTCAAACGCTAACTTGTGAGACATAGTTCATTCATCCCAGACTATGAGGCTGACTTGGGTCCAATGGTGTTGTAGTGAAAGTGTAGAATGGGTTTTGTAGTGACCATGTAGTACTGGTGTTGTAATGAACGTGAAGTATGGGTGTTGTAGTGAATATGTAGTAATATATATGGATAAATTACCTATAATACGTGGGATGTGATACGACTTTTCAACCTCTGTGGTTTAACGGGTCGGGTCGGGTTGGGTGTGTTGGATCAGGTTGGTTGGATTTTTTTTGAGATCCCCACATGACACTTGCTATCCATGCCAAGTTTGGTCTGGGCGGCTCATTCGCTAGGCCACGGTAGGACGCCACCCTCCGGTAGGCGCCACATTGTCTCACTGTTCAGTCCCCAAAACTTCTTCTTCCATTAATAGTTCATTAACAGTGTATGTAAGTTCCACTACAACGGTACAGCAAAATATATATTTTTAGCATTAAACTGTTATTTTTCTATTTTCTAATCATCACTACATATAACACCACCCATCATCACTACATATAACATCATCCATCATCACTACATATAACACCATCCATCATCACTCCATATAACACTATCCATCATCACTACATATAACACCACCCATCATCACTACATATAACAACATCCATCATCACTACATATTAGGGTGTGTCATATGGAGGCGAATTTTTTTTTTTTGAGTTTGAAAAATCGGCCCATGGTATTAATGATGTAGTTCTATGTGCAGAATCATGTGATATCTTCAGATTTGAAAAGTTTTCATTTTTTGCTAGGTAAATTTTAACTTGAAATCTTATGAAAATTCAGTATTCCCACCCTTTTACCAACACCACGAAATAGCTTATTTAAAGTAAAGTAAATGTATCAGGTTAATATATTAGGATGAAAATGATCCAGAATAGTGAAACGAATGATCTTGACACATTTATTTAATTTAATATTCCTTTAGAAAACAAAATCATCAAATACAAAAACAGGTTTTACTACTACGACCCGGTGTTGCTGCACACAATAGAGAACATGTTCTTCTTGTTTCGTTTTCACTATCACCCTGTTTAGACCAATCTTTGAGCTCGACGTGTTACTCTCTCCTCTCCTGAAGTTGCACACGTGATTGCTGGCCTCGCCATTCTGTTGCACACAACGCCTATACTTGGGTGTGCTAGGGCCAGTGGGGACATGCATGGTTTGTCTGAAAGCTCTTGACTTGGAATGACAGAGGCTGCAGGTAAGAGGGGGCTCACTGCCAGCCAGGATGTTATCCAGATCTATGAGATCAGTGAGGGTCTTGGCACCTAGATTGACTTCAGGAGTCTTCCTGACCCTGAAGGAATCGTCACCAACTGATTCGTCATGCCCAGATCCTCTCATAAGTCTCATATCCAAGATCTTTTTGACTGCCACTCTTCTCTCCTCCTCATCCTTACTGCAGAGCATTGTCTGCAGAACTGCCTCGGGATGAGCATACCAGGAATATCTCCTCACAGTCTGCTCCACAATCTGAACAACCTTCCTTGGCTGACTCCTCAGGAGCTCAAGCTGGAAGAGAACATGCCTCGGACCTTCGGAGAACGATGACTTGACCTTGGTGTTGAACCAATTTGGCAAGTAGACACTCATGATGAATTGGACAATAAGTCTCAGGTTGTGAAGCTGGTTCCCTTTCAGTTTATGATGAGCGACCCAAATTCTGCAGAACCTGAGAGCCGTTGTGAGCCACCTAGAATGTGAGACTGGACCTATCTGCAGGTAAGCAAGTCTATCAGGCATAACCCCAGTTTTGATGGCATTGCAAATCATGTAACCATAGTACTGGTCAGTACTCAGGTCGTCAATGACAGTATGTGCAAGCTCAACGAGTGGATGGCCAACTGTGATTTTTTCAAAGCTCGGATTTATTTCTAACCGTAAGTAGAGTCCATTTGTCAAGAGGACCAGACCATCTGTTGTTTGAAAGAGTCTTGCCATCCAGCTCCTGGATCAGATTTCTGAGTGGCAACTCGTTGGTGTGGAGGTCACAAACAATCCAGACCAGCTTCCTCCCAATCTTCCGCTCTATCCACTGTATGACCCCCCTTGCCACCCTGTGTTCGTGTTGGTGCTGTCCCCTCCAATGGCCTGCAGGGTCTGGTCTACGTTCCTCTCTCTGAGCCAGTTCACAATGTTATCTGCCACTATCTCAGTTGGTTTCCTGATGTCATCTTTCTCTGGAGTGAAATGCCACAAATATTCTCCTGGTTCGCAGTAGTAGTGTTCCTCCTCTCACTCATATAGGGAACAACTTGTCAGAATCTCCAACTTTCATGAACACTTTAGTGTCATCCCTTCTCCCATCAAAGAACAAACAATTGATTCCATTTTCTCTTATCCCCTTATCAAACTCCTCTTCTAGGTTACTGACAAGTTTCTCCTGAGCTTTCCTTACTTTGTTATGATCTATCACCAGGTGAACATCATCAGGTGTTATCAAACCACCGTCAATCCAGGCAGCTGTTGCTATCTCTGCAGTTTCTTTGAGACCAGTGTGGTGTCGCATGCTGGCCAGAGCTATGCTCGGGATATCTTTCCTATTTCGAATCTTATGTCTGGAAGGTTTGGGATCACTATTTTCTGGGTTAGGGACAAAGTCAGCATTCTCCTGGTCAGCACTCGGATCAGCCATGGGGAAGTCATTAAACTCTGAATCAGCTTGACTCCAATCATCGGCCTTTTTTACCTCACCCTGGGCCTTCTCAAGTCTCTTTTCCTCGGCAACTCTTTTCCTCTTCTGTCTCTCTGTGGCAGCCTCCTGTCTTGACCTCGAATATCTTACAGAAACCGAGGAGAGTTCCCTATATTGCCAGTCTCTGTGCTTTTGACAAATGCCGTCTGATCACAGAATCTTCAACTACTTGCAAATACAGGAGATGCCCGGATTTACAGTCACGATCGCATCAAACTCAGACAGAGAACACCAAGCACTTGCAAGTAATTATGTCAAATAACTGGTCCAGTTGCTTGGCAAAGCTGTCCTTAACTGCAAGTTTTCCTCTCCCAAGAGAGATATCTCTTGCCTTTTCCCAACTGGCTAGCAGTCTCTCACTAATCTTCTTCTGACTTGTTATGACTAGAGACTTGAACTGAGCGTTAGCCAGAGTGTACTGTGCCAAGACAGCTTTGGTCATATCACTGGCAATGTCGTTGTTTGTGTAAGTTCTTTGGTTCTTTTCACTGATTTGCCTGATTAAAACACCGTATCTCAAAGCATCTCTCAATGTAGGCAACTCCGAATTCAGGAGCTCTCTCCCAGACCCAAGATAGTGACTGAGATGGCTGGATTTTTGGTTCCTCGTCCTGACACAAGCAGCCATCGCAAATATTATCAACTTATAAATGCATCAGAATCTGAAACAGAAAAAAATATTGTTAGTTGGGTTGTTAAAGAATGAAGTCAGAAAGCAATGTTTACTATTTAATTGTAATGCACTATTGCAGCTGTACGTTAGATTTTCGATAAATTTCACGCTAAAATTTACCTAGCAAAAGGTTGCAAAATATTGAAACTGAAATTATTTTCTGTTTATATACACTAAAATCTACCCAAAAAGTGATGGGCCATTAGTTTTAGCTGATGTTCCCTCCTATGACACACCCTAATATATATTTCATTAGCCCAATAAATCACTCGGACTTCTACATATAATCAACACCTCACCCTACCAGGATTCAAACCCACGATCTTATAATTGTGACCGGGGTATGCTACCTCTGGGCCACCAGGACAATAAAAGCAGTCCTAGACTCTACTATATTTCACACAAAGCCTGTTCAACGAGCTTATGGCGCCGTGAACCTCTAATGGGGACAACCCATGCCGCTTAGGTGATCAGAGCAACGTTTTACCACATGCGGCATCAAAACACGAGGATCCATATGTTTCACAGCCCAATAAGCACGCTGACTTCTACATATAATCAACACTACCCCACCTGAGATTTTGAACCCACGATTCTATAGACCGGGGAATGCCACTTTGCCGCTAGACAATAAAAAGCAGTCTCTGACTTGGTTATATTTCACACAAAGTGTTCAACGAGCTATGGGCGCCTTAACTAATTATAGGGGACCAACCTAGCAAGTCGCTTTTAGGGTGATTGGGAAGCAACGTTTTACTCAAATGCGGTTGAAATACGAGATTCAAATATATTTCATTAGCCCAATAAAGCACGCGAACTTCTACATTTAATCAACACCTCACCCCACCAGAATTTGAACCCACGATCTTATAATTGTGACCGGGGAATGTTACCTCTGGGCCACCAGGACAATAAAAGCAGTCCTAAACTCTGCTATATTTCACACAAAGCCTGTTCAACGAGCTTATGGCGCCGTGAACCCCTAATGGGGACCACGAGTGCCGCTTAGGTGATCAAAACAACATTTTACCAAATGCGGCTTCGAAAGAAGAAGGATCCATATATATTTCATTAGCCCAATAAAGCATGCGGACTTCTACATTTAATCAACACTCAATTTCACTAACAGGGATTAGAACCCACGATCTTCACTCAGACTGGGAACGCTACCACCCACCAGACACTAAAATCATTCTCTAGACTCTGTTTCAATACAGCCTGTTCAAAGAGCTTATGGCGCCGTGAACCTCTCATGGGGACCACCCGTGCCGCTTAGGTGATCAGAGCAACGTTTTATCAAATGCGGCTTCAAAACACGAGGATCCATATATATTTCATTAGCCCAATAAAGCACGCGGACTTCTACACATAATCAACACCTCACCCTACCAGGATTTAAACCCACAATCTTATAATTAGACCGAGACGCCACTTGGGGCCACTGTATCATTAAAAGAAGTTTCTAGACTCTGCTACATTATACAAAGCCCAAACTAACGAAGTGGCGTCGTGGAACTTAATGGGGACCAATTCGTGCCGCTTAGTGATTCAGACCAACATTTAACAAATGCTACTGAAACAAGAAGGATCCATAGCTTATTAGCCCAATAAAGCACGTGGACTTCTACATTTAATCAACACCTCACCCCACCAGGATTTGAACCCACGATCTTATAATTGTGACCGGGGAACGCTACCTCTGGGCCACCAGGACAATAAAAGAAGTCCTAGACTCTGCTATATTTCACACAAAACCTGTTCAACGAGCTTATGGCGCCGTGAACCTCTGATGGGGACCACCCATGCCGCTTAGGTGATCGGAGCAACGTTTTACCAAATGCGGCTTCGAAGCACGAGGATCCATATATATTTCATTAGCCCAATAAAGCAGGCGGACTTCTTCATATAATCAACACCTCACCCCACCAGGATTCGAACCCACGATCTTCCAATTGTGACCGGGAAACGCTACCTCTGGGCCACCAGGACACTAAAAGCAGTCCTAGACTCTGCTATATTTCACCCAAAGCCTGTTCAACGAGCTTTTGGCGCCGTGAACCTCTAATGGGGACCACCCGTGCCGCTTAGGTGATCAGAGCAACTTTTACCATATGCGGCTTCGAAAAACGAGGATCCATATATATTTCATTAGCCCAATAAAGCACGCGGACTTCTACATATAATCAACACCTCACCCCACCAGGATTTGAACCCACTGTCTTATAATTGTGACCGGGGGACGCTACCTCTGGGCCACCAGGAAACTAAAAGCATTCCTAGACTCTGCTATATTTCACACAAAGCCTGTTCAACGAGCTTATGGCGCCGTAAACCTCTAATGGGGACCACCCTTGCCGCTTAGGTGATCAGAGGAACGTTTTACCAAATGCGGCTTCGAAACCCGAGGATCCATATATTTTTTATTAGCCCAATAAAGCACGCGGAATTCTACATATAATCAACACCTCACCCCACCTGGATTTGAACCCACGATCTTATAATTGTGACCGGGGAATGCTACCTCTGGTCCACCAGGACAATAAAAGCAGTCCTAGACTCTGCTATATTTCCCACAAAGCCTGTTCAACGAGCTTATGGCGCCGTGAACCTCTAATGGGGACCACCCATGCCGCTTAGGTGATCAGAGCATCGTTTTACCAAATGAGGCTTTGAAACACGAGGATCCATATATATTTCATTAGCCCAATAAAGCAGGCGGACTTCTTCATATAATCAACACCTCACCCCACCAGGATTCGAACCCACGATCTTCCAATTGTGACCGGGGAACGCTACCTCTGGGCCACCAGGACACTAAAAGCAGTCCTAGACTCTGCTATATTTCACCCAAAGCCTGTTCAACGAGCTTTTGGCGCCGTGAACCTCTAATGGGGACCACCCGTGCCGCTTAGGTAATCAGAGCAACTTTTACCAAATGCGGCTTCGAGAAACGAGGATCCATATATATTTCATTAGCCCAATAAAGCACGCGGACTTCTACATATAATCAACACCTCACCCCACCAGGATTTGAACCCACTGTCTTTTAATTGTGACCGGGGGACGCTACCTCTGGGCCACCAGGAAACTAAAAGCATTCCTAGACTCTGCTATATTTCACACAAAGCCTGTTCAACGAGCTTATGGCTCCGTAAACCTCTAATGGGGACCACCCGTGCCGCTTAGGTGATCAGAGGAACGTTTTACCAAATGCGGCTTCGAAACCCAAGGATCCATATATTTTTTATTAGACCAATAAAGCACGCGGAATTCTACATATAATCAACACCTCACCCCACCAGGATTTGAACCCACGATCTTATAATTGTGACCGGGGAATGCTACCTCTGGTCCACCAGGACAATAAAAGCAGTCCTAGACTCTGCTATATTTCCCACAAAGCCTGTTCAACGAGCTTATGGCGCCGTGAACATCTAATGGGGACCACCCGTGCCGCTTAGGTGATCAGAGCAACGTTTTACCAAATGCGGCTTCGAAACACGAGGATCCATATATATTTCATTAGCCCAATAAAACACGCGGACTTCTACATATAATCAACACCTCACCCCACCAGGATTTGAACCCACGATCTTATAATTGTGACCGGGGGACGCTACCTCTGGGCCACCAGGACAATAAAAGCATTCCTAGACTCTGCTATATTTCACACAAAGCCTGTTCAACGGGCTTATGGCACCGTGAAACTCTAAGGGGGACCACCCGTGCCGCTTAGGTGATCAGAGCAACGTTTTACCAAATGCGGCTCCGAAACAAGGAG
>NW_024751133.1:0-16067 GCF_018991925.1 Homarus americanus
GTTCTAAAAGGATGAGGGAGACAAGCTGGCAAGAGGACAGTGAAAGCGGAGAAGTAAGAGAGGAGAAGAGACAAAAAAAATCTTGGACAAAAAACGTGTGTGGGTGGTAATAATAATGGAAATAACAGAAAGGAGATAGTGGAGAATGGATCAAGAACAGAGCAAAGTATGGAATTTGAAGGAAGCAGACAAGAACACACACAAGGTAATGTTGGTCGTGTCAGGAAGAGATTAATTTTTCCACAGTCATGCCCGATGACCTTCCTTGAAAAATTAAAATGGGCAGTACAACTAGGACGGGAGCATCGCAGCTTTGAGCCTCTTTTGAAAGAAGGCACACACAAGCCTTATCTTACAGTGGGGACCATGGAGGCTGTGGAAATGTTGACAACTGTTGGGTACAAGGGATTACTGATGGTTTGCCAGAGGAGAGCGACATACTACTTACAAAGGTTATAATCTTCAGGTACCCTGTAATACTAGATCCAGAATACTTATTGGATGACGAAAGATTTGTTTGGGTCAAGAGGCATTTAATAAGGGGCGAAGAGAGAAGCCAGGTTATTGCTCTAATGAGAGGAAAGGTTCCAGAGAAAGTGTTCATCACAGGAGCAGGGTATAGGAAGGTGGCACTATATGTGGAGGGACCAATAATGTGTCTCAAGTGTTGCAGATGGGGACATAAGGCCTGGAGCTGTCAACTGGACCCACGTTGTAGATTCTGTGGGAGAAGCACGAATCTAGCAACTGTAAGGACAAGATCAATGCAGGAGAGAAATTGAAGCCTTGTTGTTGTAATTGTGGTAAAACTCACAATGCTAGTTCAATTGCATGCGAGATGAGGCCACGTATGAGAAGTGACCAACAAAGGAATTATTCAGAGAACACTGAAGAAGTACGCTGTGGTCTGACAGTGACAAGACAGCAGGAGAACACACAGACAGTGGAGACAGTGATCCCTGAGAATGCCTGGCATGAAGATTCAAGAAGGATAGGACTGCGATTGCGGCCGGAAGAGTTGTTGATGCCAGGAACAAAAAGAGTAATAAACAAGTAGCAAGTGAGAGTAGTGGTGCAGCCCTCCAGGTTAGTGATAAAACTGTGCAAGAAATTCTGGAGAAGAGGTGCGTAAGATGTTTCAGCTTTTGCAAAAGTTAGGTCAGAAAATCGAAGTGATAGAGAAAAGACTTGATACAGTGATAAATAAAGAAAGGGAAAACAAAACTGTGAATAATGTAGAATTAGAAGGGAAAGAGGAAAGTGAAGAGCTCAAGCTTTTGAAAAATTCAGTGCTTAAAATAAGTATTACAGGGAAGGAGAGGAAAATAAAGGATTGTGTAGTGCAGGGAGCAACAACTGAAAGTTTTAAAAATGTGTTGGTAAAGTGTAAAGATGCTGATAAAGAAAAAATTTTGAGGAAATGGGAATCTGTGCAGGAGGATTGGGCCTTCTTAAAGAATCTGATTGGAAAGGATATAAAATGTGTAAATATTAATCGTGGATCTAGCTAGCCTTAAGATAATGTCCTGGAATGTTAATGGTCTACGAAATAGAGTGACAGATGTACACTACTTTACCCTTAAAAATAATATTGACATAATTACCCTTCAAGAGACTGGAGACAGGAAAGGCGACCTGCTTAAACTGTCTGGATATAAGGGATTTCATCTCTATTCGGGTGAAGGTATAAGAGGGGTCTCAACATTCATTAAGAATTCCATACCAGCAGAACTGGTTGGAAGCCCGAGTAGAGTACAAGGAATAGAAAGTGTCTGTATAAAGGTATATTTGAAGGAAGGAGAATTGAACATAGCAAATTTGTACATTTCTGGAGGCTGTTTTGACCTCAACTTCTTTCCAGATTGCATGTTTTTGGACTCAACTTTGGCTGTAGGAGATTTTAATGCTCGACATCCAAGACTCCAAACAATGGTGAGAATTAATTGTAATGTAATAAAATTTTGGCAATTTTTACAAGATCACCCAGATGCTTACTTGTTAGGAAATGAGGAAGTGACTCATATTAAAGGAGGAAGGTTAGAACCCAGATGCTTACTTGTTAGGAAATGAGGAAGTGACTCATATTAAAGGAGGAAGGTTAGACTATGCTTGCATGATAAGCAGTCAGGGAGTCCAGGGAGAATGTGAGATAATAAGGGAGCTAGTCAGTGACCATTTTGTTGTGTATGTTCAATTACCATTAGGGAAGAGACAGGTGAGATATAGGAGGAAGAGATTGAAACTAAACAAGGATGACACAGAAGTGTTTACCCAAAATATAGAGAAATGGTACAGAAATTATACACCAGTCTGTATGGATAGCTTTTATAATGACTTAGTTGGGGAAATAAAAAGATATTTAATTAAGGCAACACAGAAAAAGATAAATGATAAGACACATGGGGCTAGGAAACACTGCTATACCAATGACAAAATGTTGAAGGGATGGACACAAATGTTAAGGGCAGCACATAAAGATTGGGTAAAGAATGGTAGACGAGAAGAAGATCGGGAAATCTTCATGGATATAGCTAAAATATGTGGGCAGGCTAGGAAGGAGGCAACGGAGAAATATTGGCAAGACTTTGCACTGCACATTGGGAAGAGTAAAAATCTCAAAGAAATATGGCAGGATATTAACAAAATTAGAGGAAAAAGGAGTAATTTTATTAGCCATCCTCATCCAGAGGAAGAAGCTAATAAACTGGTTGACAAATGGGCTAAAGCTGCTAGTGTTATCTCCCTGCCTAACAGGAAAATAGAAGCTTTAGATGAGTGGCAAAATGAAAGAAGAAGATTTATTTCATCAGCTCTAAATATTTGTGATGTAACATGTGTAGATATTACTCAAGATGAGTTATTAAATGCTGTTAAATAAGGAAAATCTACAGCACCAGACGAAGATGGTGTGACTTATGAAATTTTGAACTGCTTAGTTGGTATGGAAAATAGTCCATTATTAGATTTATTCAACATGAGCTATGCAGAGGGTAGATTACCAACAGAATGGAAGAAAGCGATAGTTATTCCTGTCCCTAAGGCAACTGGTGGATACAGGCCGGTGTCTTTAACATCTTGTTTTTCCAAGATGATGGAGAGAGTATTATTAAATAGGCTTGTATATATTGTGGGGGAAAATCTATCTTGTAATTTATTTGGTTTTTTGGAAGGGAAATGTACTTCAGACTGTGTTATAAAATGTTTATCAAATGATGCAGACAGATGTAGAGTTTTTGTGGATTTACAAGGAGCATTGATAAAGCTCACAGTGAAGTAGTTATGAATGAACTGGCTGCTCTAGGGGTATCAGGAAAGTTGTTACACTGGATAGGTGACTACTTGCATGGAAGGAGAATCTGTGTATGGTATCAGGGATGTTTGTCTGAGGAAAGAGCACTTGAACTAGGCACTCCCCAAGGGGGAATATTGAGTCCAATGTTATTTAATGTGTTAATGAACAAGATAGCCTCACACAAATATCCCAAAGGAGTTGTAACCATCATTTATGCAGATGACATCATATTTCATGGAAACTCTGTCAAAAATTTGCAGATTGCATTAAATAATTTTATTGTTCTTTCTCAAAAGATGGGCTTAGTTATCAATGAAGAAAAAACCAAGTGTAAATGTAAAGGAAGAGGAAATGAATCCGTTTTTCTAAATGGAAAAATTTTTGAGAAAGTGTCAAAGTATAAATATTTAGGAATGTATATTGGCTTTACTAGTGAAAGTAAAGAGGCAGAAATATATCATGTCCTCACTCAATGTAGAGCAAGATTACAGCCCTTGAAGGCTCTAGCATGTTGTGGTAAAGGTGCTGGGGTACCCATACTGAGAATGATGTGTATTTCTACCATCAGATCACTTATAGACTATGCAGCACGTGTCCTCTCTTGTACTGGTGAAGGAAGGCTACGGAAGCTTGAGATCAATGAAGCAATGAGAATAATTTTAGGGTGTCAAAAGAATGCAATGATTGAGATAATGAAAATGGAACTAAGGTTACAGAGCATTTCACAGAGGGTCAATGAAATTAATACAGTTGCAGCAGTTCGATTAATGAGAGGGAACAGTGGGGGTAAATTTGTACAAGATATAAATGATGGTTTAAAAGGTAAAAGGACCTTCTGCAGGCAAGGCAAGAGAGGATACATGAATGGATTAGTAAATATTATTAAAAAAATGTAATCTGGCAGACTGGTGTACAGCTGTTCAGAAAAGTTGTATGAATCCACCCTGTCAAGAACGAGACGTAGAGTTAGACATAGTGCCTCTCACAATGAAGAAATCATTACATGAACCAGGACAGTTAAGGTCTTTATATGGGAATAAGAATAGTAATTTGCCTAAAATAAACACATTGCATGTATATTGTGACGGTTCAGTTATGTCAAGTGGTAGGGCAGGGTGCGGGATCCTTATAAGACAGTACACAGAACAAGGAAATGATGACATCAAAATTGGACTTCGGTTGAGCAGTTTTATTTCATCAACACAAGTTGAGTTATATGCAATGTTAGTAGGATTGGAAAATGTTGTAAAGAGGTATAAAGATGCATATTTTTTTGTTGATAGTAGGGCAGCTTTGGATTCTTTGAACAGTGGGAGTCCAGTCTTTGAACACATTATTGGTTCATATAGAAAATTAGTAAATACAATAAGGAAAAATGGCCATAATGTTCAATTTGTATGGGTCACTTCACATGTAGGCATTGGTCTTAATGAAGCAGTAGATATAATAGCAAAAAGAGCCACGGAAAAGGCCGAGATCGACATAATATGTACTAAAACCTTGAAACAATTAAGGAGCAAATTACGGAAAATACAATCAATAGAAGATAATTTCAAAAGGAATGAAATATACGAGAAAAGTGAAACATTACCACCATGTTCTCATGAACACAAAATTTACATATGGGAAAGATGGAAGTAGGTGGAAAGATTCAATGTATATGAGGTTAAGATTAGGATATAAATATTATTGGGAACTTGGAGCTGAGAGAAGTGAACAGGATAAAGAATGTAGAGTTTGTAGAACACCCAGATCCCATACCCTGCCACATTATATACTGGAATGCCCATTGCTTAATGTATATAGAAATGCCCATATAAATAATGTCCCCAAGCAAATAGAGTGGATGTTTAAAAATAGGAAAATAGATGAAATATTAAAGAAATTTAGAAATTTGACATCTAGAATATAACTATGTACTATAACTGATTATATGAAATATTAGGGATTTATGTGAGTCCTGAGAGGGACATTCCTGGACTGGGGTGGGGATGACTTATGTCACTTTTAATATAAACATCTCCAGGTGTTAATGTTCTTTAAACACCTAAATAAGTGACATTTCGTGTGTTTACTTACAATTAAATAACTCAATGTTTTACCTTATTAATTTATACCTGATGTTATTCGCTCTATACCGGTACTGATTCTACCATACATCAATGCTAAATATATTTCAGTCTTATTTTATATTTTTCTGGAATAAATAATTTCTAATTTTTAATTGAGGAAGAAGTTGTGAGTATTACTTCCACGTCTTGGCCACCACATACCTCCCTCCTCCACGTCTTGGCCACCACACACCTCCACGTCTTGGCCACCACATACCTCCCTCCTCCACGTCTTGGCCACCACTCACCTCCCCCCTCCACGTCTTGGCCACCACTCACCTCCCTCCTCCACGTCTTGGCCACCACACACCTCCCTCCTTCACGTCTTGGGTACCACTCACCTCCCTCCTCCACGTCTTGGCCACCACTCACCTCCCTCCATCACGTCTTGGCCACCACTCACTTCCCTCCTCCACGTCTTGGTCACCACTCACTCCTCTCCTCCACGTGTCATGCCCCTCCCTCCTCCCGTCTTGCTTCCCTCACCTCCCTCTCCACATCTTGGCACCCTCTCCCTCCTCCTTGTCTTGCTTCCTCCACCTCCTCCTCCCCACGTCTTGCCTGCTCACCTCCCTCCTCCCTCTTGTACACTTCCTCCTCCATGTCACGCCTTCTCACCTCCCCTCCACCATGATTTGGCCACCCTCTCCTCCACGTCTTGTACCACTCACCTCCTTCCTCCATGTCTTGTACCACTGCCTCCTCCTCCACGTCTTGGCCACCACTGCCTCCTCCCTCCCGTCTTGGCCACCACTCACCTCCCTCCTCCCGTCTTGGCCCACACTTCCTCCTCCATGTCCATACCATTCCTCCCTCCCACCATGGTTGGCCACCTCCTCCTCTCCTCCACATCTTGCTTCCTGCTCCCCTCCTCTCCACATCTTCCTTTCTCACCCCCCACTCACTTATGAACTTTGTCGTTAATTAAAGCTCACTCCAGGAGTCTTAGCTGTAAGTCTCACAGCGTATAATCTTACATACCGAGAATAAGCCTTCAGCGTTACATAAAGAAGGTAGCTGTAGGCTTTCTTATTGACTGTTAAACATTTATTTCCTGGTAAAACCTTTTTTTTTTCATCTGTTTGACACATATGTTAATTTTGTTTAAACCAAGGGTTATGAATGAAATATACAAGTAATCCTTCTTGGAAATTGATTCGAAAAACATTATCAAATACATAAATCATATTTCATTACGTGTACTCGCTCAAAATGCTGGATATAATGTTCGAAATAAACAAATATGAAGATTATATAAAATGTTTTCTACATTTTCGCTAATTACCTGAATAGATAAATTATTAAAGTAAATATATCTGTCCAGGTATGTAAGAGGGACGTCTGTGCGGCACAGTGCACACACAGCAGGTGTAAAAGTGTTATGTTCATACACATTAACTCAGGCGAGAAGCAGTTTACTAACAACTGCATTACCTAAATTGAGTGAGAAGCGGGGATTTGTCTTTGCGTCTTAACTAAAATGATCTTTATTCCTGGACTTTTTGCTACGAAAACTAAGACCTTCCTTAATAAATATATCGATCTTACAGGGGAAGTATTGTTATTTATAGTTTGTTTTGTGGAACGTTATGAAGCCCCTCTTAGTGGTGGCGACAACACAGGCCTCAGTTATCACCTTATCACCGCATTACAGTAACTGACTCCCGCATTTAAAAGATTACGTAGTTTAGTTATATCCAATATGTTTGTCAAATTAAGTGCTGGTGGTTAACTTTTGGCAAGAAGCCAAGGCATTAACTGATGGGCTGTGTACTTAGTCTTGTCTAGCGTTCCCTCACCACCAAATTTATGGGTTTGTGTCCAGACAAGCTGGCGGGACACTAATGGTTTCCTCATCTTAAAGTATTACCTATAAAACTGTCGGAGGTGTGGGAAGGCAAGTGATGGGTCCTGACAAGGTGTGAAGTATATGTCGACTGACCGACCATTCGACACTGAAAAACAGACATACTGTCAGTTACGTAATGACCCCAGATAAGATGTGCAATGTTATTCATAAAGACAAGTATTTACAGTTACAATGTTCAGTACTGTGTTATGATGAAATATTATTGGAAACGGAAATGCTCTTAAACAACATAAACTGTCTTTATTCGCTTTATGTACCACAAATACAGTAAGTCGTTTGTCGCTGACTATCAAAATGGATCATGAAAACAACACCAGACTCCCTCGTCTCTCAAATCATACACGGAGGGTTTTTTGTACGGGGATTAGCCCACCCGGGCACAGGTCACTGACCCACATCGGGACCTGGGGACGTAATAATAATAATAATAATAATAATAATAATAATAATAATAATAATAATAATAATAATAATAATAATAATAATAATAATAATAATAATAATAATAATAATAATAATAATAATAAAAATAAAAATAAAAATAAAAATAAAAATAATAATAATAATAATAATAATAATAATAATAATAATAATAATAATAATAATAATACAGTAATTCATAGTAAATAAATATTTTAATCAAAAGTAAAATAAAATAATAATGATAATAATAATAATAACAACCCTAATAATAATAATAATAATAATAAAGAAATACAAAGAAAAAAATCAATAGTGGGAAACGCTACACTACAGTATATGTATGTTGTGTTATCAAGTAAGAGAAACAATTGAGACCCTGCAATTGTGTGTAAATGAGGCAAAAAGTCAGATCAGCAACTTGGGACTTGGTCACATATGGCAGCAGGGTCTACCATTAGACAACACATTATGCTTCCAATATCTTCCCAGGCGGTAGTACCTCCCTGTTTGACAGCTGCCTACTACACTGTATATCTACTGCTCTCCTCGTATCTACTTGGGTTCTATCTGCCTCAATTATTCAGTCATCCTATTCCATTATCTCCATAATTTCAAACATCAACACAATCTCTGCTTTACTTATTCAGACATTTATCTCTCTACCAAATGATCTTTTAATATTACAGTCCTCACTCTGTCTTCTCTTGATCTTCCTCACCCGAACCTCAAGATAATTATTTCCAAGTTAGTTTGTGTCTTGTCATTCTATTATTGTAACCTCATGTTTCACACCTCAACATCAGACGCTGTATTAATCCTTCCACTATGTCCGCCCCGTTTGGTGTAATGTCATACAGATCCTCAGCTTTTACTAGACACAGCTCCAGTAACTTTAATATTTTTTCTCTGCATATGGCCCACTTTCCCCCGACAACAAACAACAGTTCATTCTTATACAGATGATTCAGCCCTTCTAACTGCCTCAGTCACTCAAAATAAAGTTTTCAGTGGTAGACAACAGACATCATCTCTTCCGGAGGATCTCGCTTGGATAGTTTAGTCACTAGTGGGATCAATCCACCGTTGTTTCCATCAACGCAACTAAACTAAAGTACATTTCAACATTGATTTTGGCATATCCATCAGGCCCAATTTTATGTCTTATTCAACCGGTAAACAGTTGGCAAGCGTTTACGTGAAACAGATGCTCACCCAGATTAATTACTGCTGTCATATGTGGGCAGGATGTGGTGTCGTGGCACTTTGTCGCCACTACTTGGTGCAGAGCAGAGGAGAGCAATCAAATTAATCCACAATTATAACCTTACCCTAACACTTCCGGTACTACAGTGACATCTCCTTATTCTCTCTATTCTATACAGTATATATTTCCAAAGTCGCTGTGTTGACGAACTACCGTCGATAGTGCCAGCATCTTGCACCATCTATCGGCATTTACCGTATCTCTCAATATCCGATATTCATATCCCGGAACAGCACTTCTTGGAACTCTCCATTTCACAATGTTTTTCCTATGTCATACAGCTTCCTGGAGTTTAAAACATCTTGTTGCAAATGTATCTTCACTCTTTGGTGATGGGTCGCCTTGAAAACGATGCCTGTGTAATCTCTCCCTACACTTTCTATTTGATAAAAGGTGTTTATAGTACACAAATGATATTGACAGTACATATCCTGGAAGTAAACCGAATATAATCGCTATCCAACTTTTCCAACCTGGACCTCTCGAACGGACTTCACCTCCTGAATCTCTATCATATACTAACTGTAACTTGCAGCAGAGTAGTGATGTAAACAACTATTGAATAATCCTTCTATCAGTTTTATGTTATTTGCTCTACTTCCAGAACAAACTTGCTCAGCCACGACAGTTTCAGAGCCCTTCTCCCTGTATGTAGTACTATAATACATTATGTACAAAGAGGAAACCTCAAATACATTTCCGTTCTTTATACCTCAACTGCCCACACCACCACTACCATTTCCTCCACCCACACCCTTGTATTCAGATCACCAGCACCGACAAAGTATTACCTCTCTCGCTGAACAACACATTTCAGCTCGATTAATCAAAGAGCTTGTTTTTGTGTTTTGTTTCATATTCTTCGTTCAAACTTACCCAACAGTTATTCTGGTCTCGATTTAGTCTATCTTTAACCTATTCCATAATGATCGTAAGCAAATTGATTCATATATTATCACATGTCTCCCTATCTGACCAAAACATTGAAGGTTGTTCTATCCCTCTTCTCTTGTCTATACCTAATAACAGCATCTCTCTCTCTCAGTATTTCTACCTCTCTCTCCTCCCATGTACTGTACACTACACTATCTTTCACCCTCTTATTCCGTCCAGCAAATTCGTCTCACTCACTGCCACCGTCCTGTATTGTAATGGTCGCCGTATACCATTGTAACCGATATTGCAGGAGCGTCTCTCATATTAGTCCCGAATTGCTTCTACATAGTCGATAACCTAATTTATCTAAATATAAAACATTGACAAAGAAGAGTTATCTTATAAGGAAAATAAACTCATATCTTCATGAGTAACATTCTCAATAAAAACACATCGGTAAACTTGCACCCAAACGAGGTACTAAATCAGTGAGTGGCGGCGAGTGTGTCCTCACTAGATGTGGTGTTGAGAATATCAACCTGGGTTGAGAAAGATTTGTTGGTATTTAAATTTACAGAAAACGAAACAAAAGATTGATTATATATGTATATTCAGGAAAAATAATAATAAGTGAATCAACTATATACTGATCAAATAAATGATGACGTGCTCTAAATTCTATTATCAGTTGATAGCAACACGATAGCCAACCCACAAATAAAATGTAAATTACATACGACATAAAATTTTGGATATTCATAAAACAATTTACATGACGTCAAAAGAGTTCTTTAAATTTTTTGTTGGACTGTAAAATGTATTTTGTAATTTGGCTTAAATTTCATAGTGGATATATTTTTGTCTCTTCTGCTTAACAATATTTCCTTGTTGCTTTCCATTTCAACTTATAATTTAATTATCTAGAAGATTCTTTAGACATTTTCAGAGCTGACTCACACAAGCAGTAAGATGAAAAAAGTCTAAAAAAACTTTATTACAGCTTAATTTTGTTCCTAATAGTTCTCTCAGAAAGATTTTGCCTCTTTGTTGTGTTATGTGTCGCCTCTTCTTACTCTCTCAAGTATTAACTGATCCATCATGTGTGTAGCATCTTGATGGGTCTTCGACACGTGGCGATTTACACGAGTAATATTTGCCTACACATTAAATTCTGTTCCGAGAGCAAAAAAAAAAAAGAAAATTTTTCGTATTAGTATCATTTTGTATATTATTAAAATATAAATCTATTTATACAAAAGATATGTAAATTAATTGAAAAATTATATCACTAATACTGAAGCAGTAGACGATTCGACTACAAACTCGCCCAGTGATATTCAGGTGTTGTAATAATTATGTTAAGCTGATAGAGAAGAGCTGATTCTAAAATATACTCCCACAACACCTTGCTCCAGAGTCTAGTTTTACCTAACAGCCTCGACAACATAATCCAGAGACGTCCTCCCCCTTAGCACAAGTTGACGACCCCTTTGTTAACAACATTATCTGGTCTTTTATTTATGACATTCGTTACTAAGATATTATACATAACATTACATAGAAAATACATCCACTTCCTGTAATACCTCATTGAGCTGATAATTATGAGGTGAATTACTACTTTTTATTCTAAAAATATCAAAACTCAGAGCTGCAATAATAAAGTATATAACACATACCATTATACGAGTTAAGGAACATCACCCAAGGGTAAAGATTGTAAAAAGCAACAACACATTAGACCAGCAGTTGTGTATCATCAATTACCAGGCGGTGGTGGGGTAAAACTCTGCGGTTACCACACGCCAAGTTTCACTACCTTTCCCCCCATTTTTTTTTAAATATATATTTTTTACCTGTTACAATACTTCCCGAATACACACGCCGTTGGTCTTTATATAACAACAAGAAAAATCTGAAATGTCGAGTATAAAAGCTCCTAGGATCAGTACAGTATCTCAGTAGGCAGGTATGTATATGATTACCTTTACATGCATGTTTTTATTCACGTATCCGTACCGTATGTATAAAGTTCTCTATGTATTGATAAATTTCATCAAATTATCTCAAAAACCAACGAGTATGTTTCAATAAATTTATGTATATTCGTGATGTAAGAGTTTCATGGGTGATCGGGATGTCACTCTCTAAGAATTGTAATATTTGTTTTTTGGCACTTGAGGGATGTCCACCGTTATCTAGGCAAATATTTTCATCATAGTTTCTTATACATGTAAATAGAAAGGTATAATATTTGACCTTATCTGCCAGCCTTACAATAGCCTCGTTATGTCACCCCTTTCAGGTGCACCAGAGCTCCTTATACCACTCCATGGTGATCAATTAGTGTGCGTGTGTACTTGATCTTTATCTTTAATTTCACTACTTTTAAACTTTTTACCTAACCTAACCTAACCTAACCTAACCTAACCTAACCATTGGGTACTTTTCATATGGCTTAACTATTACCAAAGAAAATTATTGATGGTGATCTCGGCCAATATTATGATGAGACGAAATCACTAAAATGGGCCGAGGTCACCACTGAATGTGGGCCGAGGTTACCACTAGATGTGACCCAAGGTTATCACTGGATGTGGGCCGAGGTCACCACTGGATGCTGGCCGAGGTTACCACTGGATGCGGGCCGAGGTTACTTGGCCGAATTTACCATAGGCCGACGTCACTGGCACCCGAGATTGTGCTGCTGTCATCAACACAAGAAAACGCCTCAACTCTTGTGTATATGTAAACACTGATATTATGATCTGATTTATAATTAAACCTGAAATGTTGGATTCTGTAAGTTAAAAGAGATTTGTTAAAGTATTATTTTGGGGGGAAATTTAACTTAAACAAAGAGACATCGGAAAATTTGTTCAGACTTGTACCCAGAACCAGCAGAACCTGTACCCAGAACCAGCAGAACCTGTACCCAGAACCAGCAGAACCTGATGGTCAGTCCCCCCGTAAGGTCACGGTGTCTCTGTTATATAAAGTTTGTAAGGTGCTTATATATTACAGCTTCACTTCTCTTAATATACAGTATTGGTTAATGTATAAAAGCTATTTTATAATGAATAATTCACTCCTCTTGTATATCTTTGTCACTTATTTATTCTTATACTAATACAATAAGCAGAGCAATGAAGAATATATATACTTTATCAATAAAATGATTCCATTATAACCATACAGTAATTTAATAAGTCGGTGAATGAGGAAGTGAAATACTCTCTCAGAATTGTATCAACTTTATTAAGAAGAAGTATTTAGTAATTGTTTTATAACGCGTGGCATCTCCAAGACCATCTATGTTTTCAATCCGTCGACCCTCTAGAAAATACTTTGTGGTTCCCCAGTTGAGAAGCTCTGGTAGAGAAGTAGAGTGATAGTGTAGACACCGACACAGGCTATAAACCAGTTTAAAATAATACAGATGGGAAGTATACATGATGAGACTAACTTCGCGATTACTAACACATACTTAAAAAAAATCATTATGGAGAGGAACTATCCGGTACACGCAGTGAGTTTCATTTTGACTGATGTGTATGTGGGCGAGCCTCCCATCACCTATAAGGCCATCAGTGACGGACACACCTGGTCTGGACTACTAATCAAAACAGCTTCTAATTTCCATGGTTAAGGATGCCTGATATTATTTCCCATTTGAAATACACTTAAATTTGGATTAATTCAGGTCATCGGACTTAAGTGACTTTATCTTGTTAAATTATTACCATTAGCTATAACAACACGGGAAATGTACGGAGCATCAGGCGAGCTTCTATAGGTTTTTAACCTTATTATGCCCTCGTTAACTAGTGGGTGGAGTAAACCCGTACCCATAATAAAACACCAGTTTGATAAAGGAATAATGACCGTTTAGAGATAAATCTGTGTTGTGGAGTAATCGCTTAATAGATGCTGTTTCACGTGATATTTTACTTAGACTAAAATTATCACTACCATGAAACATCTGTACGTGTTACCAAGATTAATATACAAAGATAAAGTTCTATTAGAATATATCACATATAATCCTCAAATTGTTTTCTATATATGTTTTAATGTAACCTAAAACTAAAGGGCTCATCAGCAAATACTAAATAACGTATAAGTATTTTTTCTTTACAAAACAAAAATTGAATCCCTATTTGAAAACAGATATCTTAGACTGACAAGGTGACAGTTGGTAGAAAAAGTAAATTTACTTAAAATATGAGAGTAACTTTTTTTTACCTAATCGTTATCAATTTTATATTATATGTAGCCCCAAAAAAGAGTATTTTTATTACCTGACTGTGGCTATAGCTCTAGTGTGTTTACTTATGTGTTACCAGAGAATTAGGCTAAGGTCTTGGGTGACTCCTCATACTTTACTTGAGCAACAAATCTATTTTTTTCCCGAGATCGAGATTTTTAAAAGTTGAGATCAAGATCCTTCGCAATTTTAACATTTATGAATCATCTAAGGACTTGCCCGCCCAGGTAGCACGTGAGTGGCTAAACTTCAAATAGGATATTCTTTTGGTCGTGTATAAACAACTATGACTATTTTCAAGTTAATGGATGGCTGGAGGCTTAGTGTTATTAAAAAAAAAATAGCGGAAATATTTACCAACTAGTATGGGTATATACTGTACTGTACGTACTAACTACCAATGGATTTACATTACCATGATTATAAATTAAAATTCCGGACCAAACAGACGTACAACTTGTGATACCCAGACCCACTGAGACCACCACCATGCACTCCTCTCAAACCCAGACCTCTTAAAAGATATCTACCGCCTGAATATTAAAATATTTGTGAAACCTTATTTTGATCCCATTGAAAATTATTATGACATATACTCATAAGTTCCTAAGAAT
The DNA here is from genome assembly GCF_018991925.1 of Homarus americanus. NCBI lineage: Eukaryota > Metazoa > Arthropoda > Malacostraca > Decapoda > Nephropidae > Homarus > Homarus americanus. The sequence continues at coordinate 14,718 of NW_024751133.1, forward strand.
TACCAAATACCAATAATTAACTGTGCGACCATTACGACATGTCTATTTCAATCAAACAATCAAACATGTCGGTACAGTGATTTCAATGGCAACTATTAATTTACTAATCATTGTACTGAATTACGTAAGATTAGTAAGAATAAATCTTATTTTTTTTTGTCCTAAGGCTCAACAAATGGTAACGTCAATATAGCACCATCATTATAATACAATATAGTTCTTTATTCTAACTCTCACTCACTGTCCTACACAGAATGTTTCTCTAAAGCATACATGTTAATTGTAATTACTGTTATTACACTCTAAACTAATTGATAATAACAATAACTCCAGGTGTTACACATTACTGCTGTCTAACTAAATCTGATTCGTGGAGAAACGTAAGCTGTTCTGGGTGAGGGTTAAAACTCTGCCTCTCTCCCCGGGGGTGTTGTACAGTCCTGAGAGTGAGTTTCACTGCCTCCCTCCCTTATAGCTCTCACTGCAGGTGCTGGGCGGCCGGCGGCATGTGTGTGGTCTGGTCGCCCGAATAACCGCACTGAGACTAACTGCTAGAGTTTGGGCAAGTTGTGAGGTTAACGGAGAATAACATGGGCTTCCTATTCTGGTGCCAGCGAGGATACATTACATACCTGGGTTATGAAGTTATGGTGTAGTAGGGAGAGGAGGACTCCTGCCTGGTGAGGATATAAGCTAGGGAGAAGAGGAAGGTAGCCCGGGAAAAGGTATCGATGTGGATGCTATAAGTTGTGGGCGCCAGGGTTGTGCGCCAGTGTTCGTTTGGAAACTTTTGCGATACTTTTAATTTAATTATACTCCTTGGCAGAAAGGGTTTAATTATAATTTATCATTGAAACTAATTGAATTGAAAACTATGAGGTTTGAAGTGATGAAGAACAATAGATGGTTAGATTTTGATGTCTGTAACTGCGGAAACCGACGTTCTTTTGTTTGAACACGTCAGCTGACACAGTGGAGGGTCGGACAGGGTGGAAAATCACAACGGACAGGAGAGTCAGAGCCACAGTATGTGTAAGGCAGCAGGGAAGGAGGTCTTATTTTTGTTTTTTAATTTCTGAAAGCTTAAGTTTTATGATGTGCTGTACCTACTTCATGGTGTAAAGCACTAATGCCTCAAACATAGTTAACTACATAATACACAAAGTTACAAATATGTACCTTACTCTTGCCATAAGAAAATAATAAATGCACCAGCGGATTTTTTATATTAAAAGTGTACTCATCTACACAAATTAATAATAACTTGGCGCTAACACTATCCCAGGCAAATATATAGAAAAATAACGGGTTTACAGAAGCTTTCACAATTTATGTAGATGACGCAATGTA
>NW_024751134.1:0-8774 GCF_018991925.1 Homarus americanus
CACCCAGCCTAGTGCCTCAACACCACACACCCAGCTCCAAGTGCCACACCACACCCAGCCTAGTGCCCCACACCACACACCAGTGCCCACACCACACCCAGCACACCCAACACCACACCCAGCCTATGCCCCCACACACCCAGCCTAGTGCCCCAACACCACACCCAGCCTAGTGCCCCAACACCACACCCAGCTCACCCAACACCACCCAGCCTAGTGCCCCAACACCACCAGCCTAGTGCCCCACACACACCCAGCCTAGTGCCCCAACACCACACCCAGCTCACCACACCCAGCCTGTGCCCCAACACCACACCCAGCCTAGTGCCCACACACCAGCGTGCCCAACACCACACCCAGCCTAGTGCCCCAACACCACACCCAGCCTGGTGCACACCACACCCAGCCTAGTGCCCAACACCACACCCAGCTCCCCAGCCCAACACCACACCCAGCCTAGTGCCCAACACACCAACCCAGCCTAGTGCCCAACACCACCCCAGCCTAGTGCTCCCACCACACCCAGCCTAGTGCCTAACACCACACCCAGCCTACACACCCAGCCAGTGCCCCAACACCCCACCAGGACTGAGGATGTGGCCACCTTTTTACAACACTTTATGTTAATTGTGGGCGTCACCAGACCACAGCCCCTGTATCGCTTACACACACCTGCACACACACACACACAGGTCAAGGGAAGTGTGTTTGGGCGGGTTTTTTCTCCTTCTCCCAATGAAAGAGATTGGTGAGGAAATGTATTGATAGCAGGGAAATTGAAGAACTAGACAGAGAGAGAGGTGGTAGTGGCAGGCCTTGTTGTTTGACTCGGTAAGTTACAGTGGAGTGGTAGTTTTGGCTCCAGACAACTTACCTTTTTCCATTCTTAGTAACTTTTCACCCATAGTTATATTCCACCAACCTTACTGGCGTAGGGAGAGTGTTTTTGTGGGAGATGAAGACCGAAGGTTGATGGTGGTGATGTACTCCTTCAGGTGCCAACGCGTTTAAAGAATCATCTATAGAGGAAGTCTTTGTCGGAGGCTTTTCTCGATTTTCTCTTCTGTTTTTGTCGGATTATTTAGCCAAAGTGAGTAGCTGCTAATAGGCGAGTCTCAGTCCAGGTCTTGGGTAATTCCAGCTGTGGTGGTACTGTAGAGGTACTGCCGGGTGGTGCTGTAGAGGTACTGCCGTGTGGTGCTGTAAGAATTGCACAGTGGTGCTGTGGGGAATTTTTCGAGGTGGTGCTGTAGAGGTGCACCGTGTGGTGTTGTGGGGAGTGCACCGGGTGGGGTACTGTAGAGGTACTGCCGGGTGGTGCTGTAGAGTACTACGGGTGGTGCTGTGGCGGTACTGCCAGGTGATGCTGTGGCGGGTACTGCCGGGTGAACTGTGGCAGTACCGGGTGGTCTGTGGGGGTACTGCGGGTAAAGGTACTGCCGTGTGGTGCTGTAGAAATTACTGCCGTGTGGTGTTGTGAAGTGCTGCCAGCGTGGTGTTGTGAAGTGCCTGCCAGGTGGTGCTGTAGAGGTACTACCGGGTGGTGCTGTAAGTACTGCCGGGTGGTGCTGTAAAAAGTACTGCCGGGTGGTGCTGAGCACTGCCGGGTGGTGCCTGTGGGGTACAGCCGGGACTGCTGCTATAGAGGTACTGCCAGGTGGTGCTGTAGAGGTACTACCGGGTGGTGCTGTGCTTTATTTACCGGGTGGTGCTGTGGCGGTACTGCCGGGTAAGATGCTGGCGGTACTGCCGGGTGGTGCTGTAGAGGTACTGCCGGGTGGTGCTGTGGCGTGGTACTGCCGGGCGATGCTGTGGCGGTACTGCCTGGTGGTGCTATGAAGGTACGGGTGGTGCTGTGGGGTACTGCCGGGTGGTGCTGTATAGGTGCTGCCGGGTGGTGCTGTGGCGGTACTGCCGGGTGGTGCTGTGAGGTGCTGCCGGGTGATGCTGTGGTGCTGCCGGGTGGTTGCTGTGGCGGTACTGCCGGGTGGTGCTGTGGGGGTGCTGCCGGGTGGTGCTGTGGGTACTGCCGGGTGGTGCTGTGGGGTGCTGCCGGGTGGTGCTGTGGGGTACTGCCGGGTGGTGCTGTGAAGTACTGCCGGAGTGGTGCTGTTGGCGGTACTGCCGGGTGATGCTGTGGCGGTACTGCCGGGTGGAGCTATTGGCGGCGGTACTGCCGGGTAGTGCTGTGGAGGTACTACCGGGTGGTGCTGGGGTACGGCCGGGTGGTGCGTGGGGTACTGCCGGGTGGTGCTGTGGCGGTATTGCCGGGTGGTGCTGTGGCGGTACTGCCGGGTAGTGCTGAAATGCTACGGTGGTGCTGTGGAGGTACTACCGGGTGGTGCTGTAGAGGTACTGCCGGGTGGTGCTGTGGAAGTGCAGCGGTGGTGCTGTACGGGTACTACAGATGGTGCTGTGGCGGTATTGCTGGGTGGTGCTGTGGCGGTACTAGTTGGTGCTGTAGAGGTGCCTGCCGGGTGGTGCTGTGGGGTACTGCCGGGTGGTGCTGTGGCAGGCGTGCTGGGTGGTGCTGTGGCGGTACTACCGGGTGGTGCTGTAGAGGTACTGCCGGGTGGTGCTGTAGAGGTACTGCCGGATGGTGCTGTGGCGGTGCTGCCGGGTGGTGCTGTGGCGGTAACTGGGTGGTTATGGCGGTACTACCGGGTGGTGCTGTGAGGTACTGCCGGGTGGTTGCTGTAGAGGTACGCCGGGTGGTGCTGTGGCGGTACTGCCGGGTGGTGTAGAGGTACTGCCGGGTGGTGCTGTGGCGGTATTGCTGGGTGGTGCTGGCGGTACTATGGTGGTGCTGTAGAGGTACTGCCGGGTGGTGCTGTGGGGGTACTGCCGGGTGGTGTGTGGCGGTATTGCGCTGGGTGGGCGCTGTGGCGGTGCTGCCGGGTGGTGCTGTGGGGAGTACTGCCGGGTGGTGCTGTGATGACGGTATTGCTGGGTGGTGCTGTGGGTGGTACTACCGGGTGGTGCTGTGACGGCATTGCTGCTGCTGTGGCGGTACTACCGGTGGTGCTGTAGAGGTACTGCCGGTGGTGCTGTGGCGGTATTGCTGGTGGTGCTGTGGCGGTACTACCGGTGGTGCTGTAGAGGTACTGCCGGTGGTGCTGTGGCGTTACTGCCGGTGGTGCTGTGGCGGTACTTACGGGTGGTGCAGTAGAGGTACTGCCGGTGGTGCTGTGGCGGTATTGCTGGTGGTGCTGTAGGTACTACCGGGTGGTGCTGTAGAGGTACTGCCGGTGGTGCTGTAGAGGTACTGCGGGTGGTGCTGTGGCGGTACTACCGGGTGGTGCTGTAGAGGTACTGCCGGGGGTGCTGTGCGTTACTGCCGGGTGGTGCTGTGGCGGTATTGCTGGGTGGTGCTGTGGCGGTACTACCGGGTGGTGCTGTAGAGGTACTGCCGGGTGGTGCTGTGGCGGTATTGCTGGGTGGTGCTGTGGCGGTACTGCTGGTGGTGCTAGAGGTACTGCGGGTGGTGCTGTGGCTGTACTGCCGGGTGGTGCTGTGGCGGTATTGCTGGGTGGTGCTGTGCGGTACTGCCGGGTGGTGCTGTGGTGGTGGGTACTGCCGGTGGTGCTGTAGAGGCACTGCTGGTGGTGCGTTGAGGCACTGCCGGGTGGTGCTGCAGAGGTACTGCCGGGTGGTGCTGTAGCGGTACTGCCGGGTGGTGCTGTAGAGGACCGGGTGGTGCTGTAGAGGTACTGCCGGGTGGTGCTGTAGAGGTACTGCCAGGGTGGTGCTGTAGAGGTACTGCGGGTGGTGCTGTAGAGGTACTGCCGGGTGGTGCGAGGTACTGCTAGGTGGTGTGCAGAGGTACTGCCGGGTGGTGCTAGAGGTACCACTGGTGGTGCCAGAGGTGACACGGTGGTGCTGTGGCGGTACTGCCGGGTGGTGCGGTAGAGGTACTGCCGGGTGGTGCTAGGCGGTACTGCGGGTGGTGCAGAGAGGTACTGCCGGGTGGTGCTGTAGAGGTACTGCCGGGTGGTGCTGTAGAGGCATAATGCCGGGTGGTGCTGTGAGAGGCACTGCCGGGTGGTGCCAGAAGTACTGCTGGCTGTGTGGTACTGCCGGGTGGTCTTAGAGGCACTGCCGGGTGGTGCTATTTATTTTTTTTTGCCTTGCAGCGGCTACTTTACGTGCACCCCACACTCATAGTAGGGTTTACAACGGGTCATAATAATTAACCCCCGTTGTCGGGATATTATGGCACTGAATGTTACACAGTATTTCATTTACATTATTTGTTTAGTTCTATACATAAAGGGTAACTTATTCACAAATGCGTGATACAGGCGTGTGAGGCAATATGTCTGGCCTCACACTTTGTTATTCACATTTACGTGAGAGGTATTCAAGCACATTGCGTATTTGGTTTTGTACTGCAGAATTGATATAGTTACTAGTGCAAAAAAGTGGATACAATCTTAATATGTCGGCTATCTTGCCATTAGAGATGAAGTGTTGTGCCATTTCACACAGTGTGCTTGGACCTGTCCCTAAAGGTTCTATCTTCACACAGTCGAGAACGTAGAAATGTGTGTATATGTATGGCCACACACTTTACATTTAGTTTTGTTTACATCTGTTTGAGAAACACCAAAGGTACTTATATCCTAACCTTAATCTAGCGGTTACAACATCTTGTAATCTAGTGATCTTGTTACTTGCTCCATATACATGTTTCACTTGATACATCTCATCATGGTAACCTATGGATCGACTAGTGCCTGTTTGCACTTGTCTACTTGCGTCACTCATCAATAAGTTCTTTCCTAATTACAGTTTTAAGGGTTCTTTTACAGACCCAAATTGTATTCAATGGTGTCTTTGTTAGACGCGAGTTTGGGAGGGATCAATACTGTCATGTTTTATGAGGCCTATGTGAGAGGGATCCACAACAGCTTGACCCTGACACCCGGGTCAACAAGGCACGTATTTGTGTCTGGCTTCAGAGACAAGAGCGTGACAACCTGAGTCGAGGGTGTCAAGGGCAAGTAGTGAGGATAGAGAGTCAGTGATGATGAGACTGCAGTAACAGTGGTTTCAAAATTTAATAGCTGTGAGTATGGAACAACTAATTCAGTTTGTAGAGTGGATGCCAGTTGTTAATTCTAACTCCTTTCTCAATTATATTACCGTCAGGTTGAGTCACAACAATAGCACTTCCAGCCTCCCACAGGCGGTGTTTAGAGATCCATCAGTGTAGATGGTCTTTGTGATATTATCATCAGTCTGTAGAGTGTGTATGTGTTCAAGAGCTCAATTTGGCAGTGTGTTGGAGATAAATGCTTTGTATAATTATTTTTTAGGCGGATACGTCGGTATTGTGATATCGAAGGGAACTGTCCGCCAGGGGTGGCAGGAAGCGCTGTTGTGTCTCAACTTTGTACAGGTGGTCTAGTCCAAACATCTTCATATGTGTAGCTGTAGTTTGGATCCATTTAGACTCAGTCGTCCCATGGTTCATACATTCTAGCAATTTTAAGGAAACAATGTTATCAGGATCACCACGAGAAGCCTCAGGGCTATCATGAGGTTGACTTCAATTATTCTATCTTTAACACTGGGTAAACCTAGTTCTTTCCTCATATTAAGTTCTTTAGTGCTCATGGGACATCCTAGGATAATTCTGAGGGCTTTATTTTGCATTTTCTCGAGCTTGTCAACGCCTTTCCGTCACGAATGACCAGGGCTGGTGCGTGGTAATCTATCAGAGATCTTATATAGCCTAGGTACATTGTTTTAACAATTCTAATATTAGCACCATAGTGCGGGCTGTACCGCCACACTTCTAAGAGGTCTCAGTCTGTTAGTACATTGGCGGGTTAGCTGTTGTATGGCAGGTAGGGCAACAAGGACGAAACACCAAGATATTTAAAAGAAGAAACATAGTCAATAGTGTTGTTACCCTATCTTGAACTTGGCGGGGCCGCGTTTGCGATTACCAGCTTGTTTATTGAACACCTTAGTTTTGTCAGTGGAGATAATAAGACTGGAGGTTCTCACAGGCTGCGTATACATGGTTCAGGGTGGTTTGCATTTCACGATGAGTTTTAGTATGTATAAGAATATCATCAGCATAGCTGATTGAGATATTGCTGGTAGGCTGGGACAATACAACTAGGGAGGATTGTGATATAATTGTGAACCCCAGTCACCAAAATACACTCTGAGTAGGTCTTAATTATCTAATAATAGTGTAACCTATTACGTCAGCCGAAGGTAAAACTTGGATTGGAGTAAATTCGGTTCGTGAATTTATTAAGAAAACAATGACATCCTTTCCCTAGTCCTTATTGGAGAAATGGAAGTATCAGAGCCTGATTGTTGAACTGCGTGGCTTTTTTTTTTTTTTTTTTGAGAGAGAAAGGAAAGGTGAAAGAAGATTAGAGGTGGAAGAAGAAAGTTATAGTTCGGAAATTTAAGCAGGAGGAGTGTAGAGAGGGTGGGCTGACCGCCTTGCTGCAGCAACTGAGCACATAGTGTGTGTTGGAAGCCAGGTCATGGGTTAAAAGTTATTGTCTAGCGGTACAGGCACTAGACATCCTATCCTGTCCCATATATGGGTGTTTTGGCGTTCTGGCTTCATATTCCGCCGACGAACTGGCGGATGCCGGTCTAGGAGTGTTGTCTATTGCCCGGCCCTATAGCAGATCGGGGGTGGTAATGGACCTTGGTGACGGTAATCCTTTTTGAACCACATGTATGGTTGTTGTCGTTGTCTGGCGGAGTCTTTGAAGGAGTTCATGCTCTGACCGTTATATCTTTTGCCAGACTGCTGGTCAGGCCCTGTGTATCTCGGCTGCGGTTCTGTGAAGGTATCTTTCTCCTGTGACGAATCTCAGGGCTTCATTTCTTGGACCACACCTGTAATTTTAACAATTGGAGTGGTGCTCATAGTATGTAGAGGCATATTGCTGCAAGTTAATATCAAAGATAAATGCTATCAAGCGGAGTTTATTTTTCTCAGGAAGCGCGTTAAAGCGGTAGTTTCAGTTACCTTTGCCTTTTTCCTTCCTGGTGACATGATGGAGTAACCTGTAGGATATATGCAGGCCCAGGAGGGTGCCTCTGCATTTGCAATCTATCTGGGCATTATTAGTTACTAGTGGATGGGCTTCTTCTGCATAAGGGTATTACTGTAAATTTTGGGAGAGACTGGTTTGGATTTTTCCATTGTTTTTTTGTAATTATTAGCCCTTTCTTTATTTCCGTCTGGTGTTGTCGATTTGTAACGCTCATGATTTTCCTGGGATGTGTTGTTATTATTTGAGCGGATGTTATCTGCATACATAATATCTTTCGTTTCCAAGTCTAGTAGGGATAAGGGGTGTCACTTGTGTAGATGATACATAGGGTGGAGAGAGGACGCTGCCCTGGGGGACTCTGCTCTTGGAGTGGGAAGGTCTCTCCTGTGTAAGTTATCCCACCTCAGTCTGGCATTTCTGCTGTCAAGAAAGCGTTGCAAAGAAGTTTTTTCAATGTTGGTTGAAGTCCGAGTTGGAGGATCTTTTATTTTAATCTTCATGTCAGACTTTGTCAAATGCCTTCGCTACATCCCGGAGAGTTAGATTACATTGGCTACCACCGCGGTTTGGCTATGCTTTTCATGCCAGGGTTATCACTGTTGTGGTGGACTTTTCCTTTTCCTAAACTCAAATTGTCTGCAGTTGACTCTGCTGATTGTGTCCAGGCAGATTTCTCAGACAGTTATTGATGATTTTTTCCTTGTGGATTTGCAGGTTCTTCCAGGAGGGAGAGATCGGTCTGTAGTTTAGTGACGGCGGGTTCTTTTTCCTTGGTTTTGGGTGCGTTAGGTAATAATGGCCTCTCTTGGAATTTAGCTGGGAAGTAACCTGAGTGGCCAGGCAAGCGTTCACAGGGAGTTTCACTGCTCAGTATTAAAACAACATCTTCTTGAAGGTCGTCAGTTAACCCGAGTTTTAGTCTTACGAGTCCTGAGGAGAGTACGAGGTAGGTATAGAAAATTAACTAATTCCAATAAAATTAATTCTATATTATTAGAATTAGTTCATATTTTACCGCCACACCACCCCTGTTAAGTACTGTACTATGCAGGTCCTCAGGACCCGTTTAGTTTAAAAACTCTTGCTGAAACACGACGACCCTTCCAAGGAAGATGTTGTTTAATAATACAGGAAGCTTTAGTCTCTACCTAGTCGGGTTGTGTATGTGGCTGAGGATCTCCTTGGTGATGTCTTTCCCGAATAGCCAGGGCTATATTTTGGTATTGGAGATGGCTGTGCTGAGTTTTTTCCGAGATCATTGGGTTTGGACACGGGGCTGTCCACACTCAGAGCTGCTTTGTGTGTGAAGCGGAGTGCAGGCGCTGGCTGGATAAAACCTGTCGTCTATTATCGGTGGGCGGATTCTTACACCATCCACCTTGCCTGTAGCGAGATGGCCCGACTGCATTAATCTCAAGGGTAAGAGTCCAGCGATTACCTGTACAGTTACAGCGTAGGACAAAACACATAGTATGAGCACATCGTTTTTGGGTGATAGCCAGCTTGTGCTGCAGGTCTGAGCCATTAATACACATTTACTGTCCAGAATTCACGAGATCATTACTACTGTTATAGCACCCTCCCCGACACACACACGTGCATCACCTGGCAGACGTGTTGCCTGACTACAGTACCCGCCTTACTGACCTTACAGACGTGTTGCCTGACCATAGTACCCGCCCATTGACTCATAGACGTGTTGCTTGAGCAATACGTAACCGAACGAAGTACATCGAT
>NW_024751135.1:0-31124 GCF_018991925.1 Homarus americanus
AGGAGGGAGGTGTGAGGACACACCAATACCAGGGAGAGAGTGTGAGGGACGACACCAGCAACAGGGCAGGAGAATGTGAGGGACACACAGTACCAGGGAGGGGATGTGAGGACGACACCAGTACCAGGGAGGAGAGTGTGAGGGACGACACCAGTACCAGGGAGGAGAGTGTGAGGCAGACACCAGTACCAGGGCGGGGAGTGTGAGGGACCACACCAGTACCAGGGAGGGAGAGAGGGACGACACCAGTACCAGGAGGAGACTGACGACACCAGTACCAGGGGAGAAAGTGAGGACACCCAGTACCAGGAGGGAGAGTGAGGACGACACCAGTACCAGGGAGGGAGAGAGTGAGGACGACACCAGTACAGGAGGAGGTGAGGACGCCACCAGTACCAGAGGAGGTGTGAGGACGACACCAGTACCAGGAGGGAGGTGTGAGGACGACACCAGTACCAGGAGGAGAGTGTGAGACGACACCAGTACCAGGGAGGAGAGTGTGAGGACGACACCCAGTACCAGGGAGGAGGTGAGGACGACACCAGTGCAGGGAGGAGAGAGTGACACAACAGCCAGGAGGAGAGTGAGGGACGACACCAGTACCAGGGAGGAGAGTGTGAGGACGACACCAGTACCAGGGAGGAGAGGAGGGACGACACCAGTACCAGGGGGGGGAGAGTGAGAGGACGACACCAGTACCAGGAGGAGTGTGAGGGACGACACCAGTACCAGGGAGGGAGTGTGAGGACGCACCAGTACCAGGAGAGAGTGAGGGACGACACCAGTACCAGGGAGGAGAGTGTGAGGGACGACACCAGTACCAGGGAGGGAGAGGTGAGGGACGACACCCAGTACCAGGGAGGGAGAGTGTGAGGGACGACACCAGTACCAGGGAGGGAGAGTGTGAGGGACGACACCAGTACCAGGAGGGTGAGAGGGACAAGGACACCAGAAACAGGGAGGGAGAGAGAGGGACGACACCAGTAGGGAGGGAGGTGTGAGGGACAATGCAAGTACCAGGGAGGAGAGGTGAGGGACGACACCAATGCAAGGGAGGGAGAGTGTGAGGGACGACCCAGTACAAGGAGGAGAGTGTGAGGGCGACACCAGTACCAGGGAGGGAGAGTGTGAGGGCGACACCAGTCCCAGGGAGGGACAAGTGAGGACGACACCAGTACCAGGGAGGGTGAGGGTGAGGGGCTGACACCAGTCCCAGGGAGGAAATGTGAGGACGACAATCAGTACCAGGAGGGCAACACACATGAGGTGCCAGACATAAGCAAGAGGAAGGAATAAATGTTTGGGGATGAGAAGAAAACTGTGAGGAGAGTGGTGACAGAGGACAGTGGCGGCCCTGAATTAAACACCGCCAAAAGACCCACAAATACCAGGAAGAGGGAGGGAGAGGGAGGAGGGATAAGATAGATGGGGAGTGAGAGAAAGGCAGGAAACATTAGGAAGGATGGAATAATACCAGTGAGAGAGAAAGAGACCAGACGACAGAGACACAAGTGAGAGACAGAGAAATAACGTAAACGATTAAAAAGAGATGAAGATAAACAGGGAGGAAAAGAAGAATATGAGAAGAATGGACAGAGAGAGAGATAGACAGACACATGAGGAAGAGAAAAAGAAAGTTAGTGACAGAGATGAGGGAGAGAAAGAATAAAGAAAGATGTAGAGGGTAATGTGCATTTGATACAGAAGGGGAGACTGGTGCAAGGTGTGAGAGAGAGAGAACAGGAGGAAATATCAGGAAATAACTAAGAAAAGACATAAGATAAATTTTAGGCCAGTAAATAATAAGCTTTTAAACTTCGCTAAAACTTCAGAGAGAAACAAAGAAGAACAGAGAGGGTACCACAAGTTAAGCAACTTTATTGGCGGCTTGGAGTACAATTTGCCTGGTCTGGCGTAATTCAATCGAGTCTTGACACTGAAATTGTTAGAAAGAGATAAAAGAAAGAAAAGAAAAAAAAGAAAGAAAAGAAAAGAAAAAAAAATAAAAAAGAAAGAAGCAGCTAGTTCTTCCTCACAATGAAAGGAATTGTAAACTGTTTTGACGCCTCGATAAATACAGATGATCAAGCACGTGTCATCAACCCCTCTCCACCTACACACACACACACACACACACACACACACACACACACACACGTAAAAATATTTTTCCTCTATACAACTTCAAGCTTCTTTAACTGGCCAGATTTAAGATTTCTTGCATGATTGACCAGATTTCGTTACAAACGAATTTCTTAATACAGATGTAGTGGAACGTTAGAAAAAGTTCACTGTGTGTGTGTTATTGTGTGTCAACTATGTCAGCATATAATGTGTATGTGTGTGTGTGTGTCGTCGTGTGTGTATCGCCGTGTGTGTGTGTGTGTGTGTGTGTTTTTGTCTCGATCTGGTGACTCCACTAAAAGAAAATGTTTGTAATCTTTTCTGCTGGGGAACAAGCTGACCTTCACTCCCACAGTGGGGAGGGTTGTCTCTTGCTGACGGAGATCAACTTCTGCTGGTGTGGAGACCAAGCCTGACGGAGACCAGGGGAGGTGATGGTTCTCTGCTTTCCATGCTCCTCCCTCCCCATCCCTTCCTCCACCTTCTCCACCCTTCCTCCTCACCCTCCCATCCTTCCCTCCACCTTCTCCACCCCTACCTCCCCACCCCATCCCTTCCCTCCCCACCTTATCCACCCTTCTCCCCTCCCCATCCTTCCTCCACCCTACCCTTCTCCCACCCTCCCCATCCCTTCCCTCCCACCTTCTCACCCCTTCCTCCCCATCCTCCACCCTCTCACCCTTCTCACCATTTCCTCCTCACCCTCCCCCACCACACCCTTTCTCCCTTCCTTCCCATCCACAAATCAAATTTAGTATTGTACCATAGGTTTCTTCTCTCTGTCCCACCGCCATCCCACGAGTCCCAGGCCACCAAGGAATCTTCATTTCCTTTCCGTCGTCTTAAACCATTTGCCGTATCTTCCTTCCCATTGATTTTTCTGTTCTCTCTCTCTCTCTCTCTCTCTCTCTCTCTCTCTCTCTCTCTCTCTCTCTCTCTCTCTCTCTCTCTCTCTCTCTCTCTAATTGAAAGGACTCCCTAGTCTTAGTCAGCATTACAAAACAAGAAGTCATTTAATCTTGCAGTTTATTTTTTTTTTTTAGGTTTTAATTTTCACGGTTTTATGCTTCCGTTTCTTTATGACTCAAGGTGTTCGAATTTACCTGGAATAGGCTATTAATGTATTTACTTTTGCAATATTTTTTTTATCAGTGTATCTTGGTTTTATTGTGTTAGTTTGTCTCAAATAGTATATAAGACATATAAGACATTACGTTTTTATGCCTCAAGTTTTTATGCCTCCTGGTTTAAGATGGTTTTATTTTAGCATCAGGTTGTCTATCTGAGAGTTATTTTGGGAAGTGTCTCTATGTCTCATTTTATGTCTCAGCGTATCTCAAGAGAAGATTTAATGTCTCAGGTATCATTATTTTTTCCCTGAGTAAATAGTGAAATTTTATATCTCATCTAATAAAAGACTTTTATTTTATGTATCAACTTTATTTTTGGAGATATTACTATTTTTTTATCTCAATTTGTTTTTAGAAGAAAAATTTATAAGTCAGCTATTTAAACAAGTTACAATTTTATGTCTCAGAGCATTATAATATCACCATCTCTCTAAATCATTACAACATTAATCATTTTATGTATTAGTTATATATTTAGACATCCCATCAGACATCTTTTTTCTATGCTCTATAGGTACTGTAAGATATAGTTCATTTTTAATGCCTCAGGTGATATATACGGGAAGTGTTAATGTCAAGTTTATTTACATATTGTAATTTAATGTCTCAGGGAGGAATCTCAGACATTGTATCATTATGGAGTTATTTCTGTTTTGTCTCATTTTATTATATTAGTCATTTATATCTCAAACTCTTCGAGATACCGGATTTTATTATAGAGAGAGAGACATAAAGAGATGTGAAGATGGAGATAGAAAAAGCGAGAAAGATTGAGATAAGAGAGTGGTCGATGATTAACCGACACAAGAGAGAGAGAGAACTAAAACAGAAAAACAGAAAGAGACGACAGAGAGACTGATAAACTGCAATAGACTAACAGACAGCAATAAGCAAAAACAGTAGGAAGAAGGGGGGGGAGAACAGAAAGGCAAAGACAAACAGAGAGAGAGAAGAGAGAAGAAAACCAGAGATGAGAGCGATAAACAGAAGAGCGTCAGACAGCCTCATCTATATAAACTACCTCTACTACCACCATCTAGTAGCCACTTGGTCGTAAGAGAGAGACAGTGAACACAGAGTCAGTCACATATACAGAGTAATCCTGACAAGTTTGAGTCTGGTAGTGGCGTGAGTGAGGTGTGTGTGTGTGTGTGTGTGTGTGTGTGTGTGTGTGTGTGTGTGTGTGTGTGTGTGTGTGTGTGTGTGTGTGTGTGTGTGTGTGTGTGTGTTGGGAAGACGGAGATGAGTGTGGAAGGGAGGAAGGAAGGAGGAGAAACAGGGAGGAAGGACATGTTGGAGAAATGAACAGTAGAATGAGATAGATGGGGAGGAGATGAAGAATGAAAGAGACAAGAAGAGGAATGATAGTGAGGAACAGAAAATGTAGAAGATGCGAGAGGGAGTATATAAGAAATAACCGACGTTCTCGAGGTTCGTGAACAGACTCGGAATTCGTGTTTCTGACAGTCAGGATTCGAGTTCGGTTCAGGATTCGGAAACTCCAGGTATTGGGATTATTAATTGTTTTTTGTATACCTGGCCTAAGAGGGACACCAATTGTTTTTTTAAAGACTGGGAGGAAGGTGAGGTGGTTCAATGATTTGTATATTTACCGAATCTTTGCTTCGATCCGATTTCCTTATTGATTTTCAGGTAGACAAAATTACCTTATTGTTGAGGATATATTAAACCCTTGTATATTGTATAGTCTCTCTCTCTCTCTCTCTCTCTCTCTCTCTCTCTCTCTCTCTCTCTCTCTCTCTCTCGTCCACCACCTGCATACACCCGCCCGCTCGTTCACCCATAGCTAGTTCCCCATTATTTTGTTTCCCCATAAAGACCACCAAGCACTCCTCCATCCAATATAAATCTACATGGAGTATTGAGTCGAGGTCCTAAATTCTCTTTACCTTGCCACTTGGGCTCGAATCCCTCTTAGAGTTATGTTTGTTCAGTGAAATAATGTCTTTTTGTTCAGTGAAATAATGTCTTTATTCAATGAAATAATGTCTTTTGTTCAGTGAAATAATGTCTTTTAATATTTTTTTCTTCAGTGAAATTATGTCTTTTTTGTTCAGTGAAATATGTCTTTGTTTTTCTCTCTTTTCTCATATACTTAAAGTACTGTATAGATTGCACTCGGTAGAAGTATAAACTCCAAGGAGAGAGGTATTTTAGGGAGTGACCTTTCTTGTTGCCCTTTGACCCTTACAATTGTATTATTTCAGTAGTTCCATATTTATACTGGTAGCTAGAGGCCAATTGATCCCCTCCCTCTTCCCTCTTCCTCCCTCTTCCTTCCTCTCTTCCTCCTCCTCCTTCTCCCCCTTCTCACACACTACTCACGCTACCCTCAGTCACATTCTACGAACATTCATTCTATTCACATCCTTTGTATAAACATTCTTCATATTCTTTCTGTCTTCAGTTAGATTACGTTAAGGAAGGTTACTAAAGCTCGAGTTAGATAAACCGGGTCACTAATGTTCATATAATTTTTTCTTTAAATTATAATGTATTTTCTTCACGTCTCCTAACACCATATTCCTTCTCCCCGTAGCGTGTAACTCTCCAGGACTGAAGCTATTAATTCTGATCCAACAAGTAAAGATAAGACCGAAATATTTTTATTCAAAAGTTTAATTACTTTCCTAATTACCGAAAATTTGCATATTATAATCATCTTTGGTGGGAAGCTCGCTAAAGGAAGAGATATGGATTAGTTTGGCAGATTTTTGTCGGTTATGTGTTTACAAGAATCTGTTTAGCAAAGATCACGTCTGAGAATGTGACTGTGATGTGACTCAGATATACAGGGGTGTCCATAAATGGTTACCTGATTAAACCATGAGACCATACTCTTTTAGGGTAATCATTTATGGACACCCTGTATTTTCAAGTTGTTAAATTCAATATTAACTCTCAGTTTTCCTTAAATATTCTCCAAAATTCTCTGAATATTTGTGTCAATTTCTTTCAATTATAATCTAGATTATGCAATTTTTTCTATGTTTTCTGAAATATGCCTGTAAATTTCTTAAATGTTTCCCTGTATTTTCCTCATACAATCCTCTCAAATTTTTCCCTAAACTTTTGCAGTAAAATTCTCCTTCAGGGTCATTGTAATTAGAGGTCGTTCTTGTCCTGACAGCAGCCAGTAACTACGACACAGATACTCACAATATTGTAGTGAAACAATAACACCCATCATCCCTCCCATCACACCAACCCCGCCCCCCTTCCTCTCCTCCCCTCCTCCCCTTCCCCGGGATACAACAGCAACGCTACACTTGATCGCATTGCTAAGTGACTGACTCTCCCAACGTCGACAAATGGTAGTTCAGACTCGACTGTAACTGACTGTACGTAAGATACCACCAGGTCACTTACCATGCCATCACTACCATGAATGAATATTACCATGAGATACAGTGGCATATCCAAGCATACATTGCATATATTACAGGAGTACAAACTTATGAAATGTGTTATTCCTGTCATACATACTACATACATACATACATACATACATGAGGGACAATATTATTAGAAAATGTGTTATTATCAACAATATAACAAAATTAACACTAACATATAAACATGCACGTACTATGAGAGAATGTCATGCATTACCAACATTACGGAGAGAACACACATCAGTCATGCACTAAATGTCAGTCACTCAGATGCTGGAGTCTCCCTCTGCTCTCCTCATCTGTATTCTCGACATACTTGCCTCATACATATATACAGCAAGGAAGTTAACTTACCTTTGCCGGGGATTCTGGAACCATTGTGACCCCTAAGGCACCTGAAGGTCTTAAACAAAGGCCCTGGAACTACCGTGTCACCCCGTATGAGCCTTGGGGCGTCTGGAAGTATTAAGTAGAACGTTCTGGAAGCATCAGGTGGTCCTTGGGGTGTCTGGAAGCGTTAAGTAGGACGTCCTGGAAGTCTTGTAGTAGACGTCTCGGCATGACCCTCGAAGCATCTGGAAGCCTATGCAAGGACTACAGAAACGACTTGTGATCTGTAAGTCGAGTCTGGAAATGCTTACTGGAGACAGCTAGGGTCAATAAGATTGCTTCATCCTGTAAGTGCTGAGCAGAGACGTGTGAAGCCAATGTGGGGTGTAGTCCCTGGAATTGTTAAACAAGACATTAGAGGCTGTTTGTGATCCCAGAGGAACGAAAGCGATAATAGAAGATACTAAAACCAGTGTGTGTGATGCTGGAGACCTAGGAAGTGTTAAACAGGAACTGAGGAGGCAGAGTGAACTGTAAGATCCAGACAAGGAAGCTGTAGGGCCAGTACATGAGCCACAAAGTTTCTAGAAGTTACAGAATAAGATTACTAGAGCCAGAGTGTGTGTGTGTGTGTGTGTGTGTGTGTGTGTGTGTGTGTGTGTGTGTGTGTGTGTGTGTGTGTGTGTCCTGAAGTTCAAAAGCATTGAGCAATAATAATGTCACAACTCATATTCGACTGTTACTTGGTTATCAACACGAATTTTACGGTTAAATAAGAAATATAAAGAAAGGAGAATGATAGAAAAGAAAGAACGGGAAAGAGAGAGAGAATTCCCCGCCATAACTTCCAACTTTGCGTGTGATTCATCTTCTCTTTCTTAGGTTTAGTAAGACAAGTCATAGCTGAGGTAAGGCGCTCTAAAACTCCTAAGACGGAGGTGGTTACTTGTGGGAGATGGAGAGAAACTGCTAAGATGGAGATGACGTGTGTGTGAAAACTTCCTATTTCCTCAACTGACTAACAACACTTCAAAATTACCGTCACCAGAGTACGATCATGGTGATATTTCGTGTATATTAAAAGACGTTATATCGTGTCACGTATGAAAGAAATAAAGAAATAAATAATGTAACTAAAAAATTCTCTTAACGTTAAAAAGAAAACTCATCTTCGAAGTTCAAAAAGAAAAAGTTCCAGAATTAAAAATAAAATAGATTTAAAAACATAAACTATCTCTTGATAATTGTAAAAGGAAACAAATCTTCTTCACATTAAAGACAAAACAACTACCATTCCACAACTAAAACAACCAAACAGAGACAACCAACCAACCAACTCCTAGAGGTAGTTAAACCAGTCTACCAACTTTAGGTTAAAAACTTTACGGTGTTGACAGGTAAAGACAGTAAAGGTCTTCTCCTCCTCCTCCTCCTCGCTCAGTCTTAAGTCCTGGCCACCCTGGAGAGCTTCCTGTCCTGGGGCGACCTGCAGGAGTGGCCCAGGAGTGACAAGAGAGACGACCTGGGAAGTGGGAATAAGAGGAATTACAGAGAAAGAAGGAAATGACGATAAATGAGAGAAAGGGAGGGTGAGAGGGTGAGGGAGAGGGTGAGGGAGGGGTGAGAGGGTGAGGGGAGAGGTGAGAGGGTGAGGGAGGGGTGAGAGGGTGAAGGATGTCACCAGTCCTGTTTACCAGGATCACCAATCCAACACAACACACCACACCACAACACACCACACCACAACACACCACACACCACAACACACCACACACACCACCACAACACAACACACCACCACAACACCACACCACAACACACCACCACAACAACACACCACCACACACCACGCCACCACACCACACACACCACAACACACCACACCACAACACACCACACCACAACACACAACACACCACAACACACCGCACCACAACACACAACACACCACAACACACAACACATCACACCACAACACACCACACCACCACAACACAAGAAACAACAACAACACACCACACCACCACAAACACACCAAATACAACACACCACACCACCACAACACACCAACACAACACACCACACCACCACAACACACCACGCCACCAACACACCACACCACCACAACACAACACACCACCACAACACACCACACCACAACACACCACACCACAACACAACACACCACCACAACACACCACGCCACCACACCACAACACACCACACCACAACACACCACACCACAACACACCACACCACAACACACCACACCACAACACACCACACCACAACACACCACACCACCACAACACAACACACCACCACAACACACCACGCCACCACACCACAACACACCACACCACAACACACCACACCACAACACACAACACACCACAACAAACACCACACCACAACACACAACACACCACAACACACAACACACCACACCACAACACACCACACCACCACACCACACCCACAACACACCACACCACCACAACACACACACCACCACAACACACCACGCCAACACACACCACAACATGCTCACACCACAACACACCACACACCACAACACACCACACCACAACACACCACACCACAACACACCACACCACACCACACGACACCACACAACACACCACGCCACCACACCACAACACACACACAACACACCACACCACAACACACAACACACCACAACACACAACACACCACACCACCACAACACAACACACCACACACCACACAACACACCACGCCACACACCACAACACACACCACAACACACCACGCCACCACACCACAACACACACCACAACACACCACACCACACAACACACCACGCCACCACACCACAACACACACAACACACCACACCACAACACACAACACACCACACCACACAACACACCCACACCAAATACAACAACACACCACACCACCACAACACACCACAACACACCACACCACACCACACCACAACAACACAACACACAAACACACCACGCCACCACACCACAACAGCAACACACAACACACCACACCACACCACACCACACCACACACACAACACACCACACGCCACACACCACAACACACACACCACAACACACAACACACCACACCCACAACACACAACACACCACAACACACAACACACCACACCACAACACACAACACACCACACCACCACAACACACCACATCACAACACAACTCAACACCACACCACCACAAATACAACACACCACACCACAACACACCACGCCACCACACCACAACACACCACACCACAACACACTTCACCACAACACACCACAACACACAACACCACAACACACAACACACCACACCACCACAACACAACACACCACACCACAAACACACCACGCCACCACACCACAACACAACACACCACAACACACAGCACACCATGCCACCACAACACACCACACACAACACACCACAACACAAACACACCAACACACACCACACCACACCACAACACAACACACACCACCACAACACAACACACCACACCACAACACACCACACCACAACACACCACACCACAACACACAACACACCACACCACAACACACCACAACACAGACCAGCACCACCACAAACACAACACACCACACCACAACAACACAACACACCACACCACAACACACCACACACCACAACACAACACACACACAACACACCACACCACAACACACCACACCACACAACACACCACACCACACCACCAACACACCACCACAACACAACACACCACACCACAACAACACAACACACCACACCACAACACACCACACCACAACACACCACACCACAACACAACACACCCACACCACAACACACAACACACCACACCACCACAACACAACACACCACCACAGCACAACACAGCACCACAACACAACACACCACACCACCACAACACAACACACCACACCACAACACACCACACCACAACACAACACACCACACACAACACACCACACCACACCACAACACACCACACCACACCACCACAACACAACACAACACACCACACCACAACACACCACACCACCACAACACAACACACCACACCACCAACACAACACACACCACACCACAAACACACCACGCCACCACACCACACCACAACACACCACACCACAACACACAACACACCACACCACCACAACACACACAACACACACACCAACACACCACACACCACACCACACCACACCACACCACCACAACACAACACACCACACCACAAACACACCACACCACAACACACACAACACACCACACCACACACAACACAACACACCACACCACAACACACCACACCACAACACAACACACACCACACACAACACACCACACCACACCACCACAACACAACACACCACACACCACAACACCACACCACTCACAACACACACCACACCACCACAACACAACACACCACACCACAACAACACACCACACCACAACACAACACACCACACCACACCACACCACGCCACCACAACACAACACACCACACCACAACACACCACACCACAACACAACACACCACAACACACAACACACCATACCACCACACAACACAACACCACACCACAACACACCACACCACCACAACACAACACCACACCACAACACACCACACACCACCACAACACACAACACACCACACCACAACACACCACACCACCACAACACAACACACACACCACAACACACAACACACCAGCACCACCACAACACAACACACCACACCACACACACCACACCACCACAACAACACAACACACCACACCACAACACACCACACCACCACAACACAAACACACCACACCACCACAACACAACACACCACACCACAACACACCACACCACAACACAACACACCACACCATAGCCATCATTACCCCACACCACGCCAACACAACACAACACACCACACCACAACACACCACCACCACACCATACCACCACAACACACAACACACACACCACCACACAACACAACACACACAACACACACCACACCACGCCACCTAACAAGTACACCACACCACAACACACACACAACACAACACACCACAACACACAACACACCATACCACAACACACCACCACACACCACCACACAACACAACACACCACACCACCTCCCTACAAGCCAGCTCTTACACTTAGCTTGAGGATAAAGCAGTACATTTATGCTGTGTAACCATCAAGTTACTGTTTTAGCCTCACATTATCCACTACAGGACCAGGTATTATTCACTACACTCTGAATGAATGAAAGCGTCCATGCTACATCAATTAATCTATATAAACCTTGCCGGATCAAGAGGCAATTAAATTATTGTGTGATCCCAGGCTACTGTGTGTACCTCACGTCTCACCAGAGTAATGCAGGAAGCTTAGATTTCACGCTCCGATACTGAGTGTACCAGTCGGAAATGTCACAACTGTACATGATAGAGAGAAGGGAAATAAAGAAAGGAAAGAGCAGTGTACAGTGGGAATAAAGTAAAAGAGCATCAGATGGCGAGGGTAAAGAGAGATAAAAGAAGACAGCAGGAAAAAACATGAAGATAGATGAAGAAACAGATATAAGATAATAAAGTGACATATGTAGGAAATTAAAAAAATATTCACGAGACAAAAAATTGAGCCATTAACGAGAGACAAAACCAAAAGACATAAAACCCGAACATAAATGAGCCAAAAAAAATATAAACCATCAGTGAGTGAAAACAAACGAGACATTAAAACTGAGACATTCACAATATAAAATAACCGAGACATAAAAAGCGAACCATAAAACGAAAAATAAAATAGACAAGAGACATAAAATAGACCCCCAAAAATGACCTTTCCAACGGTCACCCCCAGCACTGGTGAGCAATAAAACTTTAGGAATTTCCAGCGACTTTCATTATTTGAGGTACCAGTGAGACGTCTTCTCTCACTGGGAGTTAAAAAAGAACACTATTAACTCATGAGTTATTTATCACCGACCAAGATGATAATACTAGATATACAAACAGTAGTACTTCAGCTCCACTATAACAACCTCTTGACTTCAATCATCACAAAAACCAAAACTTAACATCGGGGAAATTGTTTACAGAATCACAAACAACGACGAAATAGGATTTTTTTTTTACATAACGAATTTCAAAGATTTGAACTAACGATACCATGCTGTACCATCATCCAAAAGTGTCAAAACACCAAAGCCAAATCAAATATTCTAACCAAAGTATCTAACCAAAGCACTCAACAAAGTATCTCACCAAAGTGTCAACCAAAGTTCTAACCAACTTTGTACCGACGTGACTATTGAAACTCAACCGACACAACCAACAACAGCGGCACTATTCCAAGACACTGAATCTCTCTCCCTGTATTAACTTGGTCTGTACACGACTTTGTATGCATGTAAAAGATTATAATAAATGCAGCCCAGAGAGATCGTGCTTTACGGCTTGCTGTAAAAATCGTGATATTATACCTGAGACACCTTCATGAATACTCAAGACCAGGAGGTGTATAGCCTTCAAGGTCCTTACGTGAAAACTAATCCTTGTACCTTATTCACTTGTGTTCTAGATCAATGACGTCAAGAAACTCAAACCGTAAGAGCTATCCCTTGCACCTTATCTTACTTGTAGTTCTAGATCAATGACGTCAAGAAACTCAAACCGTGTGAGAGCTATCCCTTGTACCTTATCTTACTTGTGTTCTAGATCAATGACGTCAAGAAACTCAAACCGTAAGAGCTATCCCTTGTACCTTATTCATTTGTGGTCTAGATCAATGACGTCAAGAAACTCAAACCAAGAGATCCTCTTGTACCTTGTCTTACTGTGTTCTAGATCAATGACGTCAAGAAATCAAACCGTAAGAGCTATCCCTTGTACCTTATCTTATTGTGTTCTAGATCAATGACGTCAAGAAACTCAAACCGTAAAAAGGATGACGTCTAAAGTTTGATAACAACGTAGTATAATGAGACAGGTTTTATCTTGTGTTTAGTTTTGTTACGATACAATCCCATGAACGTAACTTATCGTGTGTGTGTGTTCTGGGAATCTTGCACTGGTATTGAAGCAGTTAACGAGTTAAAACCGCTTCACAAACTTTTCTCGTTAACAGCACAACCGCCGTTAATGATTCTAGGGGCTTAGGTTAATTGAGAGTTAAGTTAGATTAAGTTAAGTTAAGTTACGTTGGTTACGTTAAGGTAGATTATGTTATGTTGGGTTAGGTTAGGGAAAGGTGGTGCTGATGTTGGTGTTGGTGGTGGTTGTGGTGTTGTTGGTGTTGGTGTTGGTGGTGGTTGTGGTGTTGTTGGTGTTGGCGTTGGTGGTGGTTGTGGTGGTAATGTTGGTGTTGGTGGTGGTAGTGGTGATAGTGTCTCTACCAACACTACCACCCATAACCTGCATAATCTTTTCAGGTTATAACTCGTACATTAAGACAGTAAAGTGGTCAACCCTCACTTGTTTTTTTGTTATGGTAGGAGGGACAGCAGGTGACGAGGACTGGGTGAAGAGAGATAGAAGACCATCTTGTTTATATATGCAGATGGAACTAAAAAACTTATAATTTAAATACTTGGAAAGGGATTCTCCATATATCGCCTGGCAGTAGCATTTAAGTCCTCCCCCCTCTCTCTCCCCCCCCCCCCCCCCCCCCCCCCCCCCCCCCCCCCCCTCTCTCTCCCATGTCACTGTTCTACCTAAATCTTTGACAGGAGAAAACTTCTTTTTAGACAGGAGAAAACTTTGCGACCTCTGAAAGTTAAAAATAAACTCAGGAAAAGTTGACTCAAACTCAGCCACACTGAAGATAAAACTCCAACGAGACTTTCGTTCAGCAAAGAGATCGTCATTACTGAGAACATTCTGAATCAGTTTTGACTAGGAGAAATTTACCAGCGTACCGTCACAGTGGTTATTCAAAGTGGTGGTGGTGGTGATGATGATGTGGTGATGTGGTGGTGGTGGTGGTGGTGGTGGTGGTGGTGGTGGGTGGTGGTGGTGGTGGTGGTGGTGGTGGTGGTGGTGGTGGTGGTGGTGGTGATTAGTGATGGTGGTGTGTTGATAGTGGTGGTGGTGGTGGTGGTAGTGATGATGTGATGTGTGGTGGTGGTGGTGGTGGTGGTGGTGGTGGTGATTAGGAGATGATGGTGGTGATGTGGTGGTGGTGGTGGTGGGTGGTGGTGGTGGTGGTGGTGGTGGTGAGTAGTGGTGGTGGTGGTAGTGGTGGTGGTGGTGGTGGTGAGGTGGTGGTGGTAGGTGGTGATGGTGGTGGATGGTGGTGGTGGTGGTGGTGGTGGTGGTGGTGGTGGTGGTGATTGGTGGTGGTGGTGATTAGGAGATGATGATGATGGTGTGGTGGTGGTGGTGGTGGTGGTGGTGGTGGTGGTGGTGATGGATGGTGTGATGATGGTGGTGGTGGTGGTGGTGGTGGTGGTTATTAGGAGATGATAGTGGTGATGATGGTGGTGGTGGTGGTGGTGGTGGTGGTGGTGGTGGTGGTGGTGGTGGTGGTGGTGGTAGATTAGGAGATGGGGATGATGGTGGTGGGTGGTGGTGGTGGTGGTGGTGGTGGTAAGTTAGGTGGTGTGATGGGTGGTGGTGGTGGTGGTGGTGGTGGTGGTGGTGTGGTGGTGAGGTGGTGGTGATTAGGGATGATGATGATGGTGGTGGTGGTGGTGGTGGTGGTGGGTGGTGGGTGGTGGTGGGTGATTAGGAGATGATAGTGGTGATGGGTGGTGGTGGTGGTGGTGGTGGTGGTGGTGATTAGGAGATTAGTGGTGATGATGGTGGTGGTGGTGGTGGTGGAGGTGGTGGTGGTGGTGGTGGTGGTGGTGGTGGTGGTGGTGGTGGTGGTGGTGGTGATGGAGATGATAGGGTGATGATGGTGGGTGGTGGTGGTGGTGGTGGTGGTGGTGGTAGGGATGATGTGGTGGTGGTGGTGGTGGTGATTAGGAGATGATAGGTGGTGGATGGTGGTGGTGGTGGTGGTGGTGGTGGTGGTGGTGGTGATGGTGGTGGTGGTGGTGGTGGTGGTGGTGGTGGTGGTGGTGATTAGGAGATGATGGGTGATGATGGTGGTGGTGGTGGTGGTGGTGGTGGTGGTGATTAGGGAGATGATAGTGGTGGTGGTGGTGGTGTGTGGTGGTGATTAGGATATAGTGGTGGTGGTGGTGGTGGTGGTGGTGGTGGTGATGGGGAGATGATAGTGGTGATGATGGTGGTGGTGGTGGTGGTAGGTGGTGGTGGTGGTGGTGGGTGATTAGGAGATGATAGTGGTGATGTTGGTGGTGGTGGTGGTGGTGGTGGTGGTGATTAGGAGATGATAGTGGTGATGATGGTGGTGGTGGTGGTGGTGGTGGTGGTGGTGGTGGTGGTGATTAGGAGATGATAGTGGTGATGATGGTGGTGGTGGTGGTGGTGGTGGTGGTGGTGGTGGTGGTGGTGGTGGTGGTGGTGATTAGGAGATAGTGGTGATGATGGTAGGTGGTGGTGGTGGTGGTGGTGGTGGTGATTAGGAGATGATAGTGGTGATGATGGTGGTGGTGGTGGTGGTGGTGGTGGTGGTGGTGGTGGTGGTGATTTGGGAGATGATAGGTGTGGTGATGATGGTGGTGGTGGTGGTGGTGGGTGGTGGTGGTGGTGGTGGTGGTGGTGGTGATTAGGAGATGATAGTGGTGATGATGGTGGTGGTGGTGGTGGTGGTGGTGGTGGGTGGATTAGGGAGATGATAGTGGTGATGTTGGTGGTGGTGGTGGTGGTGGTGGTGGTGGTGATTAGGAGATGATAGTGGTGATGATGGTGGTGGTGGTGGTGGTGGTGGTGGTGGTGGTGGTGGTGACGGGAGATGGTGGTGATGATGGTGGTGGTGGTGGTGGTGGAGGTGGTGGTGGTGGTGGTGGTGGTGGTGGGAAGTTTGGGGATGATGGTGATGGTGGTGGTGGTGGTGGTGGTGGTGGTGGTGGTGGTGGTGGTGGTGATTGGGGATGATAGTGGTGATGATGGTGGTGGTGGTGGTGGTGGAGGTGGTGGTGGTGGTGGTGGTGGTGGTGGTGGTGGTGGTGGTGATTTGGGAGATGATAGTGGTGATGATGGTGGTGGGTGGTGGTGGTTGAGGTGGTGTGTGTGGTGGTGGTGGTGGTGTGGTGGTGGTGGTGGTGGGTACTGGTGGTGTTCATGTTGGTGGTTAGGGTGATAGTAGTAGTAGTGAGTAGTAGTAGTAGTAGTAGTGACGATATTAGTAATTAAATTTTAATATGTTAGTATAAATAACGTTAGTAACTGGTAATGATGACAGTACTGAAAATAATAATAATAATAATAATAATGATAATAAAGATAATGACAATAATGAAGAAAAGGAGAAAAAACACGCAAAAAAAAACACTGAAACCAAAACAAAACAGCAAAACAAACAAGAGAAAACAGACTGAAGAAAATATTCTGTTTTTCACGTTAATGAATGAAGAAAAACAGAAAGAACGTGTTAATTTTCATCGTTAAATATTCATGTAATTTTAATGAGATTTTTTTCATCATTTCTGTTCACTAATGAGGTAATAATTTGTGATCTAAAATTATTATCAAGTTGTTTTATCCCCAAGGAAGAAGAGGCAAGATTACGTAGAGGGAAGAGAGGGAGGAAGAAGAAGAGAGAAGAACATATAAGGGAAGAGAATTAAAAAGATAAAAGAGGAATGTTTATGTATGAGGGAAGAAATGAATAATACAAGGAAAGGGAAGGAGGAAGAGGAAAAATAAGGGAAATAATTGGTCGTTTGAGTACCTCCTCCTTCTTGAATATATCGAGACAAAGAAAAATAATAAACAGAAGGCAGATAAAAACAGAACGCCAAGAGGAAGAATTATAATAAAGAAGATAGAGAAGAATAGATGAAGAAGAGAAGGATTTTACCCATTTTCAATATATTTTACGTCTATGGGATCCGTAATGTTGGTAGAGATTTCATAGCCAGAACTAGCAAGATATGTTGATAGAATTTAATTACCCTTAACACGTATTCTGTGATATAATTAAAAGGTAATCCAATATCCAGCGTAATGTGACCAGGATTTAGGATATCTTTTAAAGGTAGGATGTCTTGGAGTCGTAAGGGAGTAAGTGCTTGAGAAGTCTTCTTGAATTTATTCCTCTTAAACACAGTGATCTCATTACCATAGATGGCTCTTCCTTCGTTAGCAGCCAGCCATGAGTTGCCATAAAATCTGTTGTTTATTCTAATGCGTTTATTTACTTCAGCAACCAGGGATCTTGATACCGTCTACCATTACGTTCTAAAAAGTTTCCGAGAATAATGGCAATTTCTTTACTGTTTTAGGTTTCCAGATGACCCTAATTTGATCCCATGTTCCAAAAAATATCAGAATGTCAGTAAATAATTTAAAGGGTCCACCATAGTGTGTACAAACTATATTAGTGTTTTATGTACATGGCAAGCGTCTAGACAGGCCGCTCTGTAACACCGAGCCTCAAGGACACCACACACAAAATGCCTCGTGCCCGGCCACAAAACTCACCTCCGATAAATTTTATAAGCTCTCCGTCCTTTAAAGACCAATGTGTAATGTTTCCTACTCGATGAGAAGACAATTTAAAGGTGGGAACGTCATGTGAGCATCGACGAGAATGAAGTCTTGATGGCATTTATTATTTTCGAGGCATATAAATGTTGTTATTCAGTCATTTACACGACCTCCGTGAAAATATGTAATGTGTATATTTCTGAGACACCCTGTAAAATGGTAGAACTTGACCTTACTAGAGATTGATAACTAAGACGTAACCATTTTTTTTTACTTTAGATATGAATGAAGTAAATATGTGCCTTTACCTTCAGTGTATAAAAGATATATAAAGATATATATCATAAAATACTTGGTTATTCTTCATAGCGTTTAAGGCATCTGTCATTCTGATATGTTAAACCTGTACTAGTGTGTTCTATGCCTACACCTGTATCATTTTTTTTTTTAAATTAATATAGAAATTGTATAAAGAGATCCCAATATAACACGATACAGCTATTTCGATATGGCGAGGCAAAAGTGTTCGAAATTATTGAAACATTTTCATTCTGCTTGGTCAATTATACTACATGGAAAATTTCTTAATTGCGCAGTATATTACGATTTTTTCTCGTTTAATTTGATATTTTGCCGTGTAAGCCCAGAGTTCAATCACGAAAAAACAAAATAAACGAAGAAATATGAAAATGTCAGGACAGGTAACAGATTTTGAGATTCACTTCCGATCAAGATTTGTTTTTCAGATCATTTTAACGAAACTAATAAATTTGAAAAAATAAATAAATACATCAAAAATTAAATAAAAACTTTAAAATGTCAAAGGTATATTTTCAATTTAGCTTGAGAAAATTGGTGGATAAATGAAAAAATAAATTGGACGAAATTTATGAAAAGTCGAAATGAGTTAGATGATAAGTGAAGGAATGTACCGGTAACCACAGCGTGATAAGAGGTAAGATGGTGAGGAAGTTGAAGTAATATTAAAGTAAGGAAAATAAAGTTAAAATATAAGAAGGAAAAGATAAGAAGGAAGAAAAATAAATTAAAAAGGAGATACAGAAAATGACATAAGAGAAGAGAGAAAGGCAGAGGGAATAATTAAATAAATAGATGTGGAAGATAAAGAAAAGATCATAATAACTGGACCCATAATATAGTATTTAGGCAAGAGACAAACTGTGTACTATTTATCTGTCCGTAAATATTGATTGATTATATCACTATATACTCAGTTTATTAGACGTTTAGGTTGTTAGTCTCCTTGTTTGTTAGTTAGTAATGACCTTAATTGTCCAGTGTTGAAGATTTGTGTCAATATAATGTGTATTGCAGACGACCAGCCACTCCTCCTGTGTGTGTGTGTGTGTGTGTATGTGTGTGTGTGTGTGTGTGTTCACAAGATATTTTTACACGCAACAAACTATACAGAGAGCGTAGCCTGAATATTCAAACGACAAAAGTTACGTACAACTTTTTTTGTTACATCAATAATCATTTGTGTATAGTTAAATTAGGAAGCTTTATGAGGAATTTGTGATATTTCTATTTCTCTCTCTCTCTACTTTGAACCTCAGCAGGAATTTAATGTAAATTATTTTTTCCCAGTTCCATCGAGAGAGACCTGCAAAGTACCACTGAGAACCAAGTGTTATTGAGGTCTTGTTCATCCTAGCATTAAAAAGGAGGTATGTAATGAAGTAGTACCGTGCCATTAAGTGTTTTAGAAGACAATTTTTAACAAATATGAGTGCGTGGTTTTTTTGTTTGGGTTTTGGGTTTTATTTTCTTTTTAGGTTTGGGGAATTAAATATTTGAGTTCAATTGATATCTATATTCGATTTGGTTTAGTATTAAATTGATATATTACGATTCTGTAGAGAAATCAAAAAAAATCCTAAAAAATATCCTGAAAGACGTCATCGTTCCAGAGGCTGAAGATATACGAGACAGGGTGTTTTGATCTGTGTGTGTCCCCCACTGAAGAAACAAACCTTGTTAGCTTCCCAAAGATAGATCATCACTTCTTTAATTATCTTGCAGAGACACGTGAGGATTAAATACAATTATTCCTCGCGAATCTTTCCTGAATCGTCCCCCAGAAGGAGAAATTTTACTATGTCTTTGATTTTTTTAATAAAATTGTCTGGAATCGAGGTTTTTTGTTTGTGAGTATTTACATATCTCGGTAAATACTTATGATAATTGGTTTGATATTACAGGATGGTAGGAGAAGAGGAGGAGGCGAGAGGAGGACGGGGAAGAGGAATAGGGGAAGAAGAGATGGAGTTGGTGAAGAAGAATAGGTTGAATGAAGTGAGAATTGTTTCATGTTATTGTTCATGTTCTTGTTTATTTGTCTGTTTGTCATTTATTGCGAGTTTTGTCGTTATTTTTATTACATGGGTTGTCAGTCTTGCAATTTTCCCATTTCTTGTTTTTTTCTTCCTTTTTGTTGACACACCACACACACACACACACACACACACACACACACACACACACACACACACACACACACACACACACACACACACACACACACACTTCCTTTCACGATAACACAAGACCAACAGGACCTCTCTCTCTCTCTCTCTCTCTCTCTCTCTCTCTCTCTCTCTCTCTCAATCGAATCTAATAGCCTCTTGTCTCAGGAGCCTCAGTGCATGTTCTGGGAAGGATGAGGTCTGGGGCGGCGGGCGGGTGTCGGCCGAGACTACACGAAATTACGGATCTCAAGTCAGGTCAGGTGGGCGGAGGGAAGGTGGGGGAGAGAGGGGGGATGGAGAGGAGGGAAGGAAGAATGGAAAGAAGGAGGAGGAGAGAGGAAGAAGTGGTGGTGAAGATGAGATGGGGAGAGGAGATGGGAGAGGTGTCAGGGGGGAGGAGGTATGACAGTGTTGCTACCACACACCATGCTGACATAATGATAATCAAAATCGTGATTATGTGATCCGTTAAAATGTAATAATTCCTCTATGACTTCTAAGTATAATAATCTAGAACTAATTTTTTTATTAGTGATCTGCAGTGTAATAATTTGAGAATAATATTACGGTGTGTGTATTTATTTTTTTACCATTATAACACAAAATCTTCTTACGATCTTTATCATATTTTTACGTATATTTGTGAGGTAAATCATTAACGAAAACGCTATAACGCAACCCTGTGTTAATAAACCATCACAAGTACAGCTCCAGCAATAAATTCAATCTGGTAATACAAAATAGTTGAAATACATTATTGGCTTACTGCAGGAAAGAACATTGACGATAATTTAATATATTTGTGTATCTTTAACAATACCCTGTCATGTATAAGTAGTCGTGATAATTCCTGAATGATAATTAAATATAATCTATAATTAACTGATGCTCTGTTCCTGGCAGTATATGATATAATCTATATTTAAGTAATAATTTGTGGATAATTATGTGGTGTTATTTGTATTTGATAATGGATTTGAGTCTTTCGTATGTATAACTGATGTATATTTTATGTATTTTCTTATGTAATATTGTGTTTTATTAGAGTTATGTTTTTGGGTAGTATGAATGTTTTTTTGTTTTTTTATCCGTATGTCTGTTATAAATTTTTGTCCGTTTGTTCGTTAATGTTTTCTCTATGTCTGAATCCTATTAGTGGAGTCAATAGCTGTTTAAACAAGTAAAAAAGCATCACTTTTTTTTATAATGTTTTACAAATCAAATTAATTGAAAAGTTACAAGCATATTTTCTTGATCTGTTAGTGTGTGTGTGTGTGTGTGTGTGTGTGTGTGTGTGTGTGTGTGTGTGTGTGTGTGTGTGTGTGTGTGTGTGTGTGTGTGTGTGTGTGTGTGTGTGTGTGTGTGCAGAATGTGGAGATTAAATCTTTTTTGCATCTGTTCCTCCTCTTCCCTCGTTCCTTCCTCTTTCTTCCTCCTCATCCTTTTCCTTTGTTACCCATTGCCTCCCCACCAGGTCAGGTCAGGTCATTACAGTGGGAAGATTCAGTCAATCCAGCGTCACCTCGCCTCCCAGACATACTTTGGCAGCCAACCAAGTACAGACTTACGGTTTGTGGCAAACGAAATGAAATCAAACTTTAACCAGAACAATAACATCTCATTTCTCTTATGAACCTTCCCTTATGTCCAAAGTTTTAATTCATTCCCGTTTGTAAGGTTAAATGAATAATAATCTTGGTTAAATCCTGGACTGGTGTGTGGACCGAGTGAGGAAGGAACGGGCGGGGTGGGGGGGTTTGTTTATCTATGACGTCATCAATATGGCCGATGCATGAGGCGGGGTTTGTTTATCTATGACGTCATCAATATTTCCGATACATGAGCTTTGCCCATTGAGGTAAAAATCTTTTTAATCAGGACGTTGTGGGTGAGGCATTGTCCTCTGAAAAAAAAATGCTATGTGGTGGGGGGCGGGTTTTTGTCACTGTTTTTTCTTCAGTTTCTCGGTTATTTTGAGTCAGTTGTTAATTCTGTGCGAGTCTCTGGTATCAAACACTGATTATTGACCGATGAGGTGTAAATTAGCTATTACTCGAGTGTTTGATAATATTTTTTTGTCAGGTAGGTAATTATTTTTGTTGCTTTTTTACAAGTGGAATTTTTTGGTTATATATATTTGTTAGGTTTTTTTTAGATATAATTTTTTTTCTCTCTAAAATATTGTGTTTTTTGTTATTTTGTGAACTAATTAGTATCGTTAGTTTAATTTTTTTAGTTAGTTTACAGCAGAGTATTCTTTGTCCTTTTCGACTTTTGTACGCATTTAAATTTTTTTCCCTAAACTGACACTATTTTTGTCCACAATTTCGGAGCTTTAGTTGTTCAATTTGTGATATTTATTTAAATTTATATTTTCTACATACACTATATATATATACTCTATATATATTTTATTATTATCTTCAAAATATATATTATTTTCCCCTGTTAGACGTGTGTTTAACGATGTGAGGTCACTGTGTCTGTTTCATGAGAGAAATTTTGATAAAATTAATTGAAACGATATACTGAATGTAAATATAACGTTGGATATACACAGGTTGTAAACATAATATGTGTATATATATGGTATAAGTAGAAATATTAACCATTTATATAGGAATGTAAATATACAGTATTTTTATATATATATTTCTAAAACAGCATAAGTTTGTGTATGAGTGTATTGACAAACAGGCATTCATAGATATACACTCTGAAAAAGGTACACACACACACACACACACACACACACACACCACCCACACCAGCCCCCACACCAGCCCCACACACCAGCCCCACACACCAGCCCCACACCAGCCCCACACACACACCTGCCCCACACCACCCCACACACCCCCACACCAGCCCCACAGCCCCACACCACCCCCACACACCCCACACACCCCCACACCACCCCCCACACACACCCCCCACACCACCCCTCACACACCTCTACACACATCACCTCCCCACCCACCCTCACACCACCCTCTACACACACACACCACCCCACACCCCACCACCCCTCACACACCCTCTACACACCCCACCCCACACCCACACCCCTCACACCTGCCCCACACCCCACACACAGCCCCACAGCCCCACCCCACACCCCCACCCCACCACCCCCACCCCACCCCACACCCCACGTCACCTCTCACACCACCCCTCCCACCACCCTCACACCACCTCCCACCACCCCACACACCCCGCCTTTCCCCTCCACACCCACCCCTCCCCACCCTCCACACACATCACCCCCCCACCTACCTCCCCACCACCCCTCCCCTGCCTCCCCTACCCCTCCCCTGCCTCACACACCCCACACCCCCCACACCCACACACCCCCACACACCACCCCTCCACCCTCTACACCCCCCACACACAGCACCCCCACCACACCCTCA
The DNA here is from genome assembly GCF_018991925.1 of Homarus americanus. Taxonomy (NCBI): domain Eukaryota; kingdom Metazoa; phylum Arthropoda; class Malacostraca; order Decapoda; family Nephropidae; genus Homarus; species Homarus americanus. The sequence continues at coordinate 24,520 of NW_024751135.1, forward strand.
CACACCACCCTCTACACACACCCCACACACCACACCACCCCCCACACACCACCTCACACACCCTCTACCCCACACACACTCCCACAGCCCCTGCCCACCACCCCCACACACCCCCGCACACACACCCTCACCACCCCCACACACCACACCACACACACCCCCTACCCCCCCTCACACCACCTCTGCACACACACCCCACCACCCCCACACCTCCCCCCTCCCACACCCCACACACACCCCCACACACCTCACACACCACCCCTCCCCACACACACACACCCCACACACCCACCCCCACACCGCCTCACACCTACACCCCCCCACACCGCACCCTCACACCCACCCCTCTACACCCCCCACCACCCCCCCTTGCCCCAACACCACCTCACACCACCTCTACCCACACCACACACACACACCACCTCACACCGCCTCTACCCCACACACACACCCCTGGCCCCTGGCCCCTCACCACCCTCACACACCCACCACCCCTGCCCCACACCACCACACCACCACCCCTGCCCCCACACACCCCCTCCCACCACCCTCTACCACCCCCACACCCCACCACCCCCACCCCACACACCCCCCTTTACCCCCACACCCCACACCACCCTCTACCCCACACCCACCACCCCCCCCCTTTACCCCCCCACACACCACCCTCTACACACCCCCACACCACCCCTCCACACGCCTCTCCACACACACACACACCACCCCCACACACCACCCCCACACCCCTCACCACCACCCTCTACACACCCCCACACCCCCCACACCCCTCACACCACCCTCTACACCACCCCTCACACACCCCCACACCCCCACACAAAATATCATCCCTCCATTACATAATTTAAAACAAACATCGGCATACGAAAAAAAAAAAACACTTCATTAGTACCAACAAAAATTATCGGACTGAAAACTAAATTAAAGCAAAAACTGCAGTCAGAATAATGAGCAGGTAAACGTAGGAATTCATTAGAGTTGACAGTACCTTGATTTACCATTCTCTGTCTTCACTACGATGCAGAACAGTAGACGAGGAGAGAGAAACAAGTAATTGTTGTGGGTATCTTTGTATGTCAAGATTAACATTAGATTATGCTGTTCAGTAAGCCAAACTAGATATATTGCCTAGTTTAATAATGAAACTAGTCTGGTGCAATATAGCAAGGTGGGGTTAAAATATATGAGGTTATAATTTTAATATAGCCAGGTTATGTAATTTTAATATAGCCGAGTTGGTACAATATAGCCAGGTTATGGTACAATATAGCCAGGTTGTAATTTTTAATATAAGCAGGTTGTAATTTTTAATATAGCCGGGTCAGGGTACAATATAGCCAGGTTATGGTACAATATAGCCGGGTCGGGGTACAATATAGCCAGGTTTGTGGTACAATATAGCCAGGTTGTAATATTAATATAGCCAGGTTATGGTACAATATAGCCAGGTTATGGTAACAATATAGCCAGGTCAGGGTACAATATAGCCAGGTTATGGCAATAATATACAGTGTCAGGGTACACGCTCTCATTAATGCCAGTAAGTAAATTAAACTGCCGTAGTAGCGCTTCCATAAGTTTTCCTCAGTGTTTATGTAGTAAATTTAATTAAAATTATTTCGTCCTAATTGTGGGGAGAAGATGGATAATGGTTTTAATGCGCTTCATTATATGAGCCCGAATTAATTATATACTGCTTGGCGTATAAAAAAAAAATAAAGTTAATTGTGCATTTTTTTCATTCATTATTTCTGTGTTAATTTTTTGTCTGTGATATATTTAGTGTCATGTCGTTGGTATTTTTCATTATTTTTAAATGGTTGTGATTTTTTTTGGGGTAATTTCGGGGAGTAGTTTTTTCTTAATCTATTTTTTTTCAATATATTAAAACGGGTAAAAATAATGACTTCAAGAGGGCTTCACTTTCATAACTTAGAATAAATTTATCAACACACACACACACACACACACACACACACACACCAATTCTGAAAACTAACATTAAAATAACAACACCTTGAGTTTATTCTCGTGATTTAAGTCAACAAAAATTAATCACAGGAAATAAAAAATTAAACTCACCCAAATCTGAAAAACAATTAATTTGTTTACGAAAAAAATCTAAATTAAGAAGTTAAATTAACATGGAGAATATATGTTCATTGCTAAATTAACATCGTGTAGTAATAGAGGACTGTGTTAAATTCTTCCGGGCAGGTCTGGAAATGTTCTGTCCTGAGTCTAACAATGGCTTTTGTGGTCAAGACTATACCTGAGGTGTATAGTACAGGTGACCGGAAGTAACTAACTCAAGCACCTGGCAGGAAATGTTGAACACAAAGGCGAAACCTCGTCTTGTTGTTGTGTGTGTGTGCTTTGAAGGAAGGGTCTTGTTTGATGTACGATAGTTTAACCCCTTGAGTACAATGACAACCCCGTGAGTACGATGACTTACTCAAGAATTATTCATCGTAGTTCAGGATCAAGACATCGTACTCAGTGAATTAATATGTCAGAAAGAATGTTGTGATAATATAGAGATGAATAAGATATTAGATTAAAAACAAAACTCATCTTCAGAATCAACACAAAAATTGCCAACTCCCGCGATTTCCGGGAGTCGATCGATAACCTTAATGTCAATTTTACACGTCCAATTTCCTGTCGATTTCCCCCAATATTATAGGTATTGTTGTTTCTTGTGTCCGAAAATTGCATTTAAAAATATTCCCCTGGCATCCGATCTCCTGCCATTACCAACACCACGTTAAAACTAGTGCATATAGAGGTGTATAAAATCATACCCTGCCTTACCGAACTAACTCTTCGTCTCCCCCAAACTATCAAACACATTTTCACTAAGGAACAAAATGCCAAATTTGCTCAAGTGTCAGTTTCAATTCCCAAAGCAATCTCCTGGTTCTTAGGTTCCTGCAGGCGGGCGCACTACCTGACGGGCCTGAGCGAACATCAGTAATAACACACCTTCGTCAGGCTCCTGTGTGACGGTGTGCTATTGTGAAAAATATGAAGAATTTCATCATTGTTTTCAGTATCTAGCTTAACATTTAATCATTGCATCGTCTCTTTTGGTGTTTCCTTCGTGGCTCGAGTGTTTGTGTGGGCTGTTGGCTGCTTGTTGGTGGAAATATCTCAATAGTTCACGAGTATTTTATATGGTTCAGATAGTGTTCAGTGACAGAGAAGCAACACTGAGATGATGACGCAACACGAAGGCTCTAAAAGGTCAGCTGGCCTACTCCACGGTGGTGACGCAACACAAAATATCAATAAAATATAAGAACAACGAGAAATTTAAGTAAAAATTAATATATATTTTCGTCCAGTAACTTATTTACAAGACAACTAGATTAAACCTCATGTACAGTACACAATTTTCCCACCGTATAAAATTAAAACACGACTTTCATTAGCACACCCCACAGCCCCCTCCCCCACCACCCCCTCACAACACCCCACTTGCTCTCGGTCTCACCGCCCATCGTCTGTTAAACTTCATATCACATCGTGTTTTTTTCTTTTTGATGTAACGACACGAGCTACTGACCGTGAGCTGCCCAGTCAAGCACTCGAAGCTGAGGAGGCTGACCAAAGAGAAGATGAGAGAAAATGATAAACAGAATATAAAAGTGGCTTATTGAATGCCGTGGTGTGATGGTTCGCTGTTAACTGCTGTAAATCACCACTCTAAGGAATTTGCATTGACGGAAGTGAATTCCATTTAAGAGCTGTTGAATGGAAAATGGATTTTGAAGACTTTTATTCGCTGGTGCTCCTGCAACTGACAGTGCAACAAAACTTATCTGTTCACTGTTGCCAAATACGATATTTACACCCGATTTCCATCATAAAGAAATATTTTACTCATACGATAAACATGTAAATCTCAGCCACTTAAAAATATATAACAAAAACACAGATATATTTTTCCTATTTCAACCTGCCTGTGATATGTGACGTTAAACGTACGAGGTAAACGTCAGACGTACGAAATAAACGCCAGACGGACGAGATAAACGCCAGACGTACGAGATAAACGCCAGACGCGAGATAAACGCCAGACGTACTAGATAAACGTCATCCATAGCGCAGAGAGGTAAACGCCAGACGTACAAGGTAAACGCCAGACGTACAAGGTTAACGCCCTCAGTAATGTGTGACAGCAGCGTGTAGAGGCTGGGAGTGTGGGGTGGCGTCCGTCCATGGAGGGAGGGACAAAAAATATATGAGTGTGTATCCCCTTTGGAGGTGGAGCTTGTCACTGATACTCCTAAAGAGGTTTTACTTGTCCGTAAGAGGATCAGAACCTCAGCACACCGTCAAGGTCTTTGTTTGATAAAGAGGAAATGTGCCTTTTAATTTTCCTTTCTTGAGGCAGACGACGTGTATGCTTCAAGAGGAGGAGGTCACTCTATGGTGTTTATTGAAATCCTCTTAAAACTGCCATTAAAATCCTCTTAAATCTGATATTAAATCATCTTAAAATCTGCCATTAAAATCCTCATAAATCAGTCATTAAAATCCTCATAAATCTGACATTAAAATCCTCATAAATCTTAAATTAAAATCGTCATACATCTGAAATTAAATTCCTCTTAAATCTGTCATTAAAATCATCTTAAAACTGACATTAAAATCTCTTAAAACTGACATGAAAATCCCCCAAATCTGTCATTAAATACCTTAAATCTGCCATTAAAATCCTTTTAAATCTGTCATTAAATCCTCTTAAAACTGCTTTTAAATCATCTTAAAACTGACACTAAGAATCCTCCTAAAACTGACATTAAAATCCTCCTAAATCTGTCATTACAATCCCCTTAAATCTGCCATTAAAATCCTTATAAATCTGTCATTAAAATCCTCTTGAATCTGTCCCACTCAGAGGTCAGCCAAGTTACAGTATGATAGATTCTGAAATAATTTAGAACTCTCGTTGCGTTGGAAATAATTTGTTGGTAAAAAAACATCAATTTGCTCCTCTCTCTCTCTCTTCTCTCTCTCTCTCTTCTTCTCTCTCTCTCTCTCTCTCTCTCTCTCCACTTCAGGCGACGTTACACATGACGGTAAAGAGAAAAATGCCTCACTGACAGTTGCAATATTCGTGTAAACAAATAGAAGAGTTCTGGAGAGAGTATCGAACTCCTTGTGTGAAATATCGAAAACTTAGTGCTCAGGTAAATACAGTATGTGGTTGGCTGCCAGCGTGAAGGAGGTGGTGGTGGTGGTGGTGGTGGTGGCTGGGCAGGGGTCGGCGGCGGTGGTTGGTAAGAGAGGGAGATAGTGGTGGTGATCCAGGGTGTGAGGGGATAACATGGGGAATCCAGTTAACAAGATGGAGAGAGAGAAGGAGGTAGGTGGTACCCCCACACCACACACCACCCCACAACACCCACCACCCGTCAAGGCTGATAAACAAAACTCCCTTCCTAAACTATTAATTCATGAAGAAATTAAGTCTCCCCATTCAAGTAAACAAACGCGATGATTGGAGGAAACTATCAGTGACGTCACGAATAGAAAGTTTATGTTAAGAGATTATTGGTCAATGATACAAGCAGGACGATCACCGCTGATATTAATGACGTAAGAGAGATCAGGATGGTTCACGACGAAACAAACGACACGGTGATTGGTTCTCGATGATGTTAAGAGACACCAGATAACGAGATACTCAGAGGCAGACGGACAGTAGCTCACAGGAGACATAATGATGACTGGTGCCATGATGACCCTGGTGCCATGATGACTCTGGTGCCATGATGACTCTGGTGCCATGATGACTCTGGTGCCATGATGACTCTGGTGCCATGATGAATCTGGTGCCATGATACTTCCTGGTGCCATGATGAATCTGGTGCCATAATGGTTCTGGTGCCATGATGACTCTGGTTCCATGATGACTCTGGTGCCATGATGAATCTGGTGCCATGATGACTCTGGTGCCATGATGACTCTGGTGCCATGAAGACTCTGGTGCATGATGACTCTGGTTCATGAAGACTCTGGTGCCATTGAAGACTCTGGTGCCATGATGACTCTGGTGCCATGAAGACTCTGGTGCCATGAAGACTCTGGTGCCATGATGACTCTGGTGCCATGATCACTCTGGTGCCATAATCACTCTGGTGCCATGATGACTGGTGCCATGATGACTGGTGCCATGGAGGGATGTGAATGGCTTTACGATCGTTGATTTAAGAAGGTCATGGAGACAAGTGACTTAAGATAGTTGTGAGAAACTGGTAACGAGGGTATTACTTCCACCCACAACGTTATTATGGACCAGAGAGAGACATTATTTGGGAAGAGGAAACAAGAGAGGGAAGAGAGTGATGATAGGGAAGAAAGCGATTGGTGAGAGAGGGTTTGGGAGGAAGAAATGAGAGATAGTAGATACATAGGTAGAGAAAAGAGACAGAGAAAAGAAACGAAGGTGGGAGGGAAGAAGGAAAGAAAGGAAAGGAAGATGATAACAGGAAAAGTATAGCAGACTTTGTACGAGTCGATTACCTCACATGAGTCAACACTACCAAGAGAGATCTAGAGATAGATAGATGAAGTCA
>NW_024751136.1:0-5000 GCF_018991925.1 Homarus americanus
CAGGAGACCCAGGGTGGGGTCGATGGAACTTTGGCTGACTGTACGTAGACAGTGCAGGTATACAAACAATGTACATAGACAGTGTAGGTATACAAACAATGAACATAGACAGTGTAGGTATACAAACAATGAACATAGACAGTGTAGGTATACAAACAATGAACATAGACAGTGTAGGTATACAAACAATGGTAAACAGTAAGTCAATTCAACCAAGAATAATTGGTGAGTGTGTGTAAATAATAATAATAACTGTTTATTAATAGAGTTGCAGCCGGTGGCTGAAAATATACAAACTTACTTATGATTTAGACATAATAATATACATTCAATACATTTTCAGGGCTGTACAGTACATAAATCAGGAACTGTTTATTATTTTAACAATAGTTGAGATGGTGCTATTCTTATATCTCTCAGTGCGGGCTCTTATGGGCTGAATTTTGTTGTATGGCGGACTGCGTGAGGTGGGTGGTGCAGTAGTCCACTGCCAAACCCTGCTAGTGCGTGGTGATGGAGGTCACTGAAGGATGGCATTTCCCGGGTGGAGAGAGTGTTGTTGTAGCCGGAGTAGTCTGCGCCGAGCATGATTCTGCAGGCCCTCTTCTGTACCTTCTCTGGCTGACGTTGTTGGGTAGAGTTGAGAGAAGACGACCAGGCTGGTGACATATATGTTAATTTGGGGAGAATAAGGGCGTTGTAGATAGTCCTTGGCTTTGGCGTGGGTGTCCCAAGTGACCTGAGTTGCCGTAGCATGTAGAGTCGGTACGAGGCTGCCTTGATAGTGTTGTTTACATGTGCCTTCCAGTCCAGTTTGTGGTCTATAGTTACACCCAGACTGCACTAACTGGAGAGGATGGGCACCCACTGTGATTGCTGGAGTGGTGATGGTGTTGATGTCTTTGACTACGGTTTTGGTGTGATTGATGGTGATTTTGTTCTCTGTAGTCCATGCCTGTAGCCTGTCCAGGGTGCCTTGTAGCGATGAGTAGTCTGGAGAGATGTTGTTCACTGTAACCCCCACAGTGCAGTCATCCACGTACTTCCACCTGTGAGGAGTGTCCGATAGAGCGTCGTTGATCAGGATGAGGAAGCACAGTGGTCCCATCTTGGCCCCTTGGGGAACACCGCAGGTGAGGTGTTGGAATGTGGAGACAGAACCCTGGTACCTGACTGCTTGCTGCCGTTTGCTCAGCAAATCAGTGAGCCATAAGACCAGGTTGGTGGGCAGCCCTAGTGCAATGGCCTTGTTGATAACAGTGCAGTGATCAACAAGGTCATACGCCTTCCTGAAGTCAACAAGGGCAACGGCCAGTGATGTCTTACGTTTCTCAAGGTTTTTGTGCAGAAAATCCAGGAAACTAACTAAGTAGTGTGACGTAGAGGAGGTCCTCATATTGCCAGATTGCTGTGGATCAATTGACTGATAATACTAGCAAATGCCTGTTCACAGAGTAGACCAGGTATGGGGGTGATGGCAACTGGCCTAAGGTCACTAGGGGACTGTGGGGTGGGGACCTTGGGGATAGGGGTGACATAAGTGGTTTTCCATTCATTAAGGCATTTGCTTTGTCAGAGGGATGCACTAATAATGGAACAGAGGGGGGTGGCAAGTTCGACTGCAAACTCCTTGTATATTTTGATTGGGAGGTCAATTGGGGTCGTGGAGCATTTGGATTTAAATTTCAGGAGTTTGTTGGCGATTTCAAATGGTTGAACACTGGGAGGGGGGGAGGGGGAAGGTAAGTAAGCCGGGAGGAGAGTGAGGTCAAGACTGGGTAAGGTATGACATACGGTAGCAAAATGGTTATTAATTATCTCAGCTGCCTCCTCACTAGGTAAATGTGAGATGAAAGGAAGTGTGGGAGACTGACAGTTGAGACCACAGAGATCTTTTACCTTGGAGTACCACTGACCGATGCCAACCTCCTTGAGGCCGTGCACATTCCTGGGATAATAAGACTTCTTGGCCGATTTGATTTCCCTGATGACTTGGTTACGTAGACTTTTGTACAGGCGGTTGTTGGTGTAGTATGCCTTGTTGCGCGGCTCAATTAGTCTTTTGATACGGGGCGTAATCCACGGGACATCATCGGGGTGGATCCTCAGTGTCTTGGCTGGAAAGAAGTGGTGGTAGGTCTTGGTGATAGTGTCCAGGTAATTATCCCACTTGTTCTGCACATCGTCTACCGTGATCACTTGATACCGGGTCTCTCTCTCTCTCTCTCTCTCTCAGATGGTGTTATGAGGGGCATCACGTGGGGTGGTAATTCCCTCACAGATGGTGTTATGAGGGGCATCACGTGGGGTGGTAATTCCCTCACAGATGGTGTTATGAGGGGCATCACGTGGGGTGGTAATTCCCTCACAGATGGTGTTATGAGGGGCATCACGTGATGCTGTAGCAACTCATTCACTAAGTGGTGTCGTAGCATCATTGGGACACCACGTGATCTGTTGTCACAGGACTTCACTCACTCAAGTGGGTGAGGTGTGGTCCCAGGCCTCTCTATCGTGGAGTCTCAGGGGAATTATCACTGTGTGTGTGTGTGTGCGTGCGTGTGCGCGTGCTTAACTGATCATTAACCTAACCTAACCTAACCTGGAGTGAGATACAAGCCAAGCTTTGCCTCAGTGTACAATTAGTTGAGTGTGTAGGAGGGATAGTTGTTAATGTATTGTGTTTTACAGAGGAGGTGTTTGGGCTGCCACTCAACAAAGGAAGCGTCACCATAGTACCTACCATTGTCAACTCCCCCCGGCCGAGGATGCAACACATGGGTCGAGGCGGTGCCAGGCGAGGTCGACCGCCGATGGCCATGCAGTACGCTACCGGTAATATCATCACCAAGGGACAGATGCCTGTTAGGATCACCAAGAAACCTATGACAAACATACGTGGAGGTAAAGCCTACCAGACCATTGCTATGCCTGTGTCGGGGGGCAGCGCCACGCCACAGGCCCTGTTAAATAAAAGCGTGGTGATAACCCCAGCCACGAAGGCCACAGCGCTGGCCACCTCTAAAGCTGTTCGCAACATCAAACTCAACCCCAAGTTGACGGTGACCACCACGCCCAAGGGGAATAACGCCGGTCCCAGCACTAGCGGCGTGGCAGCGACCAAGATGACCGCCGTACCCAAGATAACCAAGAAGACCACGCTAGCTCAGCTGGCTAACTTACACAGAAACGAAAAACTGAAAAAGTTAAATCAGGCCAAGAAAGAACAGGAGAAGGACTCCGGCTCCAGCACGGTAGACAACTGCAAGTCCGAGTCCGGGGAGGAGGCCGACGGTCCCGTTAATCTGGTTAGTAAAAAGGAAGAAGCTGACAGCCCCAAGAAGGAGGAAGGTGAGAGCTGTGAAGCGGTGGGTGGTGGCTCAGACTCGGGTGCTGCTGGACTTGGAAAAGAACATCATGGTCTGGGCGGGTCAAATCACCTCTCCGATTCAGCTGCTTCTGAAGCATCCAAGATGGCTGACAACTCGTCCCCATTACCTGGCAAACGGGATGACAAGTTAGGAACCGCCGACGCTTCCACGGGTTTGGTGACGTCCGACGGAGGGCCAACGACAGACAGTTCTTCCCCTTCGCTCCATTCCAACGAAGTCGTCCTTGGAGCACCATCTAAGTCGGCCGTTGGATTTGGAATGCGGGACCTAGCAAAACCTCTCTCTAGCTCGGTGAGCAACAGCGAGAGTCGCACCGGCATCGTGAAGCCACAAGTACAACAAACACCCAACAAACCCACGGCCAGCCTCACCCCACTACAGTCCATGAGCAACCTGCTGCCCCCTGGTGGTCCAGGGCCCCCGGGGGCACCACACACTAGTCTTGCCTCCACCACTCTCCCTCACCTACCACCTTTCTCCTCCCAACAAGCCTTCCACTCCTCTCAACCGCTCTTCCAGCCTTTCTTGCAGCAACCGGCACAGCAACAGCAGCAGCAACAGCAGCAGCAGCAGCAGCAACAGCAGCAGCAGCAGCAACAGCAGCAACAGCAGCAACAGTCAGGTGGTAGCAGCAGCACTACCAACAGTAGTAGCTGGTCTAAAAGCAACATGGATGCAGTTTCAAGTGCCAGCCTGGGCAGCAACGTGGCACAGGTGGCACCTCACGTGCACCAGTCTGGCCTGTCCACTTCCAACACATACGCAGGCTCTCAGTCTCCCTTCCTGCCATCCACCACGCAGGCTCAGTTCAGCGGCAATGGCGGGAGCTACGGAACCATGTCTAGCATGTCTAGCCCCATGCCGGCCACCACCCAGCAGGCCACTACCACTTACCCCACAATGTCTGACAGTCCACAGCTCTCACAACAGCAACACCAAATTCAACAGTCTCAGCAGAGTTCCCTGAGCTCGACGCTGGCTCACGCCGGCAGCGGTCTGGTGCACAGTTCACGCAGCGGAGGACTGGGCGGAGCTGACAGTCCCCTAAACTTGTCCCACTTACTTAATTCTCAAGTGTTTGACGCAGTGCCGGAAGACCTGAGCTCCCCACACAGCCATGCGTCCGCCCTCGACTACCTCAACTACACCCTGTCGACGGGCACCAGCGCCTTCCGTCGCCCCGACTACCAGGCCACGCTCAGCCCAGACTTACAGTCGCTAATTAATTCTGCCACGTCCCAACAATCCCTCACCTCTTCCCTCCCCGGTGCAGCCCACGCGGCCTCCAACCCTGCGGTGACGTCTCCTTCGCCATTCCCGTCCTACCAGCCTCCCACCTACCCTCAGTACGCCCCCTCGTACCGAACGGGGACCTCGGTGTCTGCCAGTCCGTACGCCGCTTACGCCGGTCAGTATCCCCCGTACGCTGCCCAGTACCCGCCCGGTCTGGCCCCACATGCCGCAACCACCGCACAGCCTCCGACTATGGGTCAGTACGGAGCACTGCACACCCCGCCCAACCCCTACCAAACGTACCCCGCACCTCCGACACCCGGACGATCGCCGTACTCGTCTACCCTCGGTGGGTTCAGTCACGGCCCGTACCCC
>NW_024751136.1:10000-18538 GCF_018991925.1 Homarus americanus
GTTAATATGGTTGAGCCTTTCTTTTTTTTTTTTACGGGTAATAGCCCACCCGGGCACAGGTCATCGACCCACAGCGGGTCCTAGGAGGCAAAAAAATAGGAGTAAAAAGCAATTAAAAATAGAAAAGAAAAAGATTATATTAATCTACACTGCGAAGATGCCGGAAAACCAGCTTTTTAAAGTGAGACAGATTGTAAGAGTATGGAAACACAGAAGAAGGCAGAGCATTCCACAGTTTGGCTGTGTGAGGAAAGAAGGAGTTACTATAACGGGTTATTATAGTGTGACCGACATCCACAGAGAAACGGTGGGCACCGCAGGCAAGAGGTGTGTTACGAGCCCACGGCCTTGCTGGCGGTACACTGGATGCCAAATCCACCAAACATTGCCCGTTAAAGTACCTGTAAAAGAGAGAGAGTGAAGCAACATTGTGGTGAAGAGAAAGGGAAGAAAGATTGTCAACTAAAGGAGGAGAGTTACCGTATATCTTGGTCTATAAGGCGGCGGGGTGCATAAGACGGCCCCCCAAATTTCCATTTAAAAAGTAGCTTTTGAGCTCTATTTGCTGTATAAGACCGGTACCCCAAAGTGACACTTACCCACTGACCCAGTAGTCCTTTACCAACCATCCTTGGTTTTTTAAAATAAGGCCAATTCACTTCAAGTAATGTCATCAAATGTTACCGGCTGGTGTAGTGTAAACACTAGTGACGTCACTTAAGCGTCTGCTATTTACCGGTAACTGGAACTAATGTCGGTGTCGAGTAAAATTTTTCCATTTACTTGAAATGGATTTACCGATTTATTTGTTTATTTATTTATTTATAATATACTGTAACATATTAAACAAACTGCAAGTATTTTCTTTAATTTATATGCTTGCTTCACGAGAGGTGGTGGGACTGTGTTCCCACTGTTTATACAACAGCTACCACCGTATTCTAATTGTGGTGTTTCATTAGGATTTGACTGAAAAAGATTACGTACTTACTACATACATTTATTACACAAACATATATATATATATATATATATATATATATATATATATATATATATATATATATATATATATATATATATATATATATATATATATATATATATATATATATATATATATGTAACCGGTCGGAATTTGCTGGACTTTAATTTCTCACTTGACTTGGGGTTTATTAAAATTTAATAGATGGTAAAGGCAGTGGAAGCGCCCCTTTGAGAAAAATCCCGAACCAGCACAAGAACACTTAAATCTACTACACAAATGAACTGTCCGTGACCCGTGGAAGGATAGCGTCTGTGACTGGGATGAATGAGACACACTTTAAAATTTAGACACTTATATTCCCTCCAACACTACAAACACAATCAAATAATGGTACACCAATATGCGCACCTCTTAACTTAAACTTTAACCACTACTCTGGGGAATAAAAGTTATACATGACATAGAAATTATTAGGAACACAGGCAACAATAAATTTAAAGTATTAAGAAATGTTAATTGCACATATGAACAGGCCTTAAGGGCTTTCACAAAATAATATCAGTCACTTAGGAAATGGTACTAAAAAATAAGAAATTAAATACTCCACAATGAACAGGCCTTAAGGGTTTTCAACAAAATAATATCAGTCACTGAGGAATGGTAATAAAATATAAGAAATTAAATACTCTACAATGAATAGGCCTTAAGGGCTTTCAGCAAGATAATATCAGTCACTGAGGAATGGTGTTAACTACACCCGTAATAAGGAAGATAAAATGTTCCTCTAGGTATCTCCTAGAATCCTAGACTCACGGTCTCAGTGTGACCATTAATATACTCAGATAGCCCCAGTGTACTCCCAGTGCGTCCATGGGCAGGAAGAGAGTGAGCCAATCAGACCCTGTGCAGTTGAGAGAAACTTTAGCTTCCCGTTAGCAAGAGGGTTTCACTAGCTGCTCGGGACATGTGGGGTTGTGCACCGGAGTGGTAAGAACTGATCACCCACTGCTGATGCTGGTCCCGTGTCGTGTTAGTTGTCGGGAGCACTCGTTCACTCAAGAGATCCTTTGCTACCCCGCTAAACAGTGACAGGCCTACACTGATCGGTCCAATGGCGACAATCGCCACCCTCAATCATCAACGGCAGTCAATCTCTCGCAGTCAACTCCGGTCAACTCCAGTCAACTCCAGTCAACTCCAATCACGTGGGTTCTGACGGAAACCCTGAAATGAACTCACTGTTAGCTCTAGTTTACTTTATCACTGCCCTATCTAACCCTGTCTGAGATCGAATGAGACTTACTTGTTATACTGCAATAGTGCAACACAGGTGACTAGGCCACGTGACTATTTCTGTGACGGACGCGCAGGGACGTGTTGCTGGACTGAATGCCTCCACGTGACTGACCTAGCCAGCGTCGCGTCTCTCCAAGGCGCTAACTTAGGCCTAAGTGACATATTTTCCGCCTAACTAATAACTCCTTGGGACACCCGTAACATTATTCAGACTGATAAATGATCTATAATAATTCCAAATTCAATAATAGTCCCTTAACTTCATGAATCGCATCATTATTAATTCGGCAAATTATATTTAATATCATATAGGCCTAGTTCCACAGCCTCCCACTATGTGCGGGGAGCGCTCTCTTCCCTCAGACGACCTTGAAAGCTCAGTATCGCCAATGGCGCGGCATTTGAAATTACTCTGAAATTTCTGAATATTGCAATCGACCCCCCTAAAAAAAGACAGCACTGTCCTCATGTGCTGAGAAAAACATACATACGATCCCCCTAAAAAATTGTTCTAAGAAACTGGATCTCACCCCTTTAACGTGCTAAACGCAACATTTCTGTCTTTTCTCTCCTTTTCTCTCCCGCTAACACTCGACCCCCTAAAAGAAAACAGCACTGCCCTCATGTGCTGAGAGAACAACTTAGAACCCACCTTCAACTCTGCCCTATTCCAACTCGCAGCCAGCAACTCCATTTCTTGCCTTGCCCAACTCAAAACCAACCAGAACATCACGCTCCTCTTTTGCCTGGCCCTTAAGCTAGAGAACCAGTGTCAAAAATAATACCAAATCCACATCGTGCATCCTCTCCTTTGGCCTGGCCCTTGAACTAAGAGAACCAGTGTCAAAACAATACACAGTCCAAAACAAACATGCTCTCCTTTGCCTGGCCCTTGAACTAAGAGGAACCAATGTCAAAACAATACTCAGTCCAACTCAAACATGCTCTCCTTTGCCTGGCCCTTGAACTAAGAGGAACCAGTGTCAAAACAATACTCAGTCCACACGAACGCTCTCACGTCTTCAACGATCGACTCAATCCACGTCTCCGAACCTCATGCCGGCAGACCAACCCTCTGACAATGTACCAGTCCATATTAGTGAGGCCCTGGACATTACAACCGTACTCTCAATCCCGCTCATGACAGCAACTCAATCCCGCTCATGACAGCAACCACTACTCAACGCACATCTCTGGCCTAACCATCTCTCCAATCCCCTCTGCCCTACTCACGACTCCTCCAACTCACCCTCGACAACCTGCCTTTTCTCATTACCATGCACACCTAAACTGTAATTTGTCGGCTTCGTCTTTCAGTTGGAGGCTCGATCGACCTCTCTGAACTACTTCTCTTCATCTTGCTCATCTGGGGTGGGGGCTCCTCGTCTTCATCTTCAGATTCATCCATCGCTGGGTCTCCCGGATGCCTTAGGGTTGGAGCAGCCTTCAAGTTGCTCCGGTTTTCCACTCTCGCTTCAAGGTCTTCTCCCCCACTGGGCTCAATGCGGTAGGATTTAGGACCTCAACAATGTGCCATCTCGTATCAAACCAATGGTTTTGCAGCTTACACCGGCCTATTTTTACATTGTTCCTCAGCAAAACCTCCTGGCCCACTTCCCAGCTACTCTCGTGGGCTTTCTCTTCTCTTTTCCTTCTGTTTATTTCCTTACGTCTCCGCACATTGATCTCCACTGCTTCCTGCAATCTTAGTTGCCGGTCTCTAATCACCATCACCCACTCATCTACCGGCTCTGGGTCTACTTCCGGCCTAAGGTCAAACGGCAGGTTTGGTTCTCTCCCGTAAAACAACAGGAATGGGGGAAACCCTGTCGTGGCATGCGGAGTCGCGTTATATTGTGACACCACTGCCTGCAGATGCTCTGGCCACCTATTCTTTTCCTCTTCCTCGAGGGTGGCCAGCAGACCGTGCAGGGTTCGATTGAACCGTTCCACCATACCATTTCCCTGTGGGTGATATGCTGACGTCCTTATTTTCTTCACCCCAAAGGTGGCACAAGTTTGTCGGACCAATGCACTGCCAAAATTTCTTCCCTGCACGGTCAACAGTCGCTCAGGTGCACCCACTGCCAGGAAGATCAGATTCACCAGGATCTTTGCAATCGTCGAGGCTTTCTGGTCTTTGGTGGGAAAGGCCCAAGTGTAACGACTGTATATATCAACCATTATCAGGACACTCTCCAATCCTTGCCGCTTGTCCAGCAAGGTGAAATCTGCGGCCAGTGTCTCTAATGGTTTGGCAGCTTCAATCGTCCCTAAATGCAGCTGGGGTTTCGGCACTTCATCTTTTGCTACTCCACACCTCTCGCAGCTGGCTATGTAGTCTCGCACTGTTTCTCCCATGCCTGGCCAGAAACCTCGCTCCTGCACCAGCGACAGAGTGCGATCTCGCCCCTGATGCCCAAACTCGTCATGGCAGGCTCTAGTCAAAGCCTCCTGCAAGTTTGGAGATAACACTGGCACCTCCCTCCATAGATTCTTCCCTTCGGGTCTTCTATGCCAGACAACCTCTTCTCTTACGATCAGGGATTTCCTAGCTCGGTACATCTTGCGGAAGTCATCATTTTGGAGCTCTACCTGTACCTCATCCTCCGGCAACTCTCCCGCCAACCATCTTCGCAGTTTTGTCATATAGTCCATGCCTTCTTGCTCCTTACGCAGCCCATCCATCGTCCACAGTTCCTTCCTTCCTGCCCCGTTCTCCTCTAGTACATGCATCGCTGTATACTCTTCTTCACTATCTTCCTCCTGTTCTGCCGGGATTCTAGATAGAGTATCCGCCACAATGTTGTTCTTCCCCGGCTTGTACTCTATAGTAAAGTTAAACTGCTCGAGATCCGCATTCCACCTACTTTCCACGGCACCTAGTTTAGCCTTCTCGCGGTGACTGAGTGGGTTGTTATCTGTATAGACTGTGAAATGTTTCCCTGCCAAATAATCCCTGAATTTATCCACTACTGCCCATTTGAGTGCTAACATCTCTAACTTACGAGAACTATAGTTGTTCATGTTACGTTCTGATTTCCTCAGGCCCCGACTCGCATAGCACACCGGATGCAACCTGCCATCCTTCCACTGGGACAGCACCGCACCTAGCCCACGAAAACTTGCATCTGTTTCTAATATAAACTCCTGAGTGAAATCTGGGCAAGCTAACACTGGTGTCTGCGTCACCTTGTCTTTCAGTTTCTCAAAAGCCTGTTGCTGTTCCTCTCTCCGTTCACTATCTACCCGATCCTTAGATTTCCCATGCATCAACGCATGCAGTGGAGCAGCTATTTGGGCAAACCCTTTAACAAATTTCCTATAAAATGATGTGAACCCTACAAAAGACCGCACATCTTTCACCGTCTTTGGGACTGGCCAATCTCTTACTACCCTAATCTTCTCAGGATCAGCTGTGATGCCTTCAGCTGACACCTGATATCCTAAATAACTTACTTTGGAAGCCATTATTTCACACTTTTTAGGTTTAAATCTTAAGGTATTCTCCCTCATCCTGCAAAATAATTCCCTCAATCTGACTATATGCTGATCTATTGTACTTGAAAACACCATCACATCATCAAGGTATACAAGCAACGAGGAGAAAATCTTATCCCCTAAAATCCGCTCCATGTATCTCTGAGAGGTTCCCGGACTGTTTGACAATCCCATAGGCAGTCGCCTGTACTCAAAGTGTCCGAAGCTTGTGCTGAAGGCAGTCTTTGGACGGTCTGAAGGTTTTACTTCTATCTGGTGATATCCCGCCGCCAGATCAAACGTTGAGAAAAACTGGGACCCCGTCAGAGATTCTAGAGTTTCATTTATCCGAGGCAGAGGAAACGCATCGCGTACCGTGACCTTATT
Organism: Homarus americanus; assembly: GCF_018991925.1. Lineage (NCBI taxonomy): Eukaryota > Metazoa > Arthropoda > Malacostraca > Decapoda > Nephropidae > Homarus > Homarus americanus. Next base: position 16,152 of record NW_024751136.1, read on the forward strand.
TAAGTCACGATAGTCAATGCACAACCTCAGCGTCCCGTCCTTTTTCCTCACTACTACAATGGCGGCAGAGTACGGACTCTCACTATGCTGAATTACTCCCTGATCTAACAGCTGGCTAATGTGCTGCTCCACCTCTGGTACCTGGTTTGGAGGGATCCTCCGATATGGCACCCTAACTGGCCTGTCTGTGGTCACTGGGATCTCATGCTGAACCCCAATAGCCTTTCCTATGGGCTGGCCCTCTCCTTCAAAAATATCACTAAACTCTTCTATTAAACACCTAACTGCACGCTCTTGTTCCTCATTCATTTCCTCCGTGTGCACTTTGACCTCCGTACGGGCATCCCGTTGAACTGTCCTCACATACACCTCTTCACTGATGTCTGCCTCGACTTCCGTCCCAGAAGCCACTTTCCCAATCCGCCAATTGCCCCTCAAGTTCTTACGACTATCAGACAGATTTGCCACCAACACCTGGGTCTTACAGCTGTCGGCAACACTATCACACCTCAAACATCAGCCTTTATCCTCCGTTATTTGGGGCTTTGCGCCTCTCGCCGTCGCCTGATACCCCAGGCTGATGGCCTCTATTGCACATAACTGCCTAACCTCATGCAAGCAATTTTCCCACTGAGCGGTGCTCCTGGCTTCCCTGCACAAGTGATACATGTGCGGCCAGATCTCCGCAACCTCCCCAAGCACATTCATCCCCAACAACCCGACATGAGATTGCCCCTTACCCTGGGTCTCAATCCCTGGACAAACCAACATCCCCACATCAGTGACTTCCACCCCACATACGACCATAGTGACCCGAATACACCCCACACACGGCACTGGAAACCCTGACGCCCCTTTTACCCTTATTCGAGTGGGCTGCGACACTTCTGCCCCAGTATCTGCTAAACCCCACATTTCACGACCCGCTACCAGCACCGAGACCTTAGGACACTCTGCTTTCAGCCTTAAGGTACCTTCTGTTGTGATTAAATTTGTCATGCGAACCACGCTTGACCATGGGTCCGCTCTCTCTTGACTCATAACATCGCCGGTGGAATCTATTGGTGAGGCCAGGAACGGTTGGCGGGGACTGCCTGGCCTTGACCATTTCCCGACCGCCAGTTCCGATTGTTATTTCCAACTCGATACTGGCCATTGGCCACGTATCCCCTTGGGAAACTCTCTCCTGGTCCGGACCTGTTCGTGCTTTTGAAACTGAGGTGGCCCTCTTGTCCACACGCATAGCACATCGGGAGAATCGAGCCTCCAGCCTGCGGCTCGTTCTCTCTTCCTTTAGTCAGCGGTACCTCCCTCAAAGCCTCTCGTTTTTGTTCCGCCTCTCTCAGCCCCATGATCCACTCGTCTAGACTACGGTGAGGATACTTCTGGATCTCCTCCAATAACCACATACGGCTTTGTTCCTCCTTGAGCCCCCGAGTGATTGCATCTCCCAACAGGGCCTTATCATATTTATGACCATGGTGGTTCAACTCATCGTTTAAATCGAGCATAGCATCATAGTATTCAAGAAGCGTTTCGTTGCTCCTTTGTTTCCGATTCATCACCTTCTGAATGGCGTCGTACGTGGCCGTCTGCCCGCCGTATTGCTGCTTGAAATAACAAGTTAATTCGTCTACGGTTTCCCAGTCTCTGCGTGCATTGTATACGCGATCTGCCGCAGGCCCCGCAAGATGCCTTATTATGAATTGGATTCGACTGACTTCGTCTCCGTCTAGCAGCTTGAGGGTTCGGTCAACCTCTCTTAACCACTTTCCTACCTCTATTCCTGGCCTACCGTCGAACTTAGACATGGTCAACCCGGCCCCGAGACTAGTTCCCTCTCTACTATTGTGTCTCCTCATCTCCCACATTGTCTCATCGTGCTGTATTTGATACTGTGTCTTTACCCTATCTAGTGCATCCCCCAACTGAACTAGGTGTTGTTGATGTTCCTTCTCTAACTGTTGCAATTGTGTGTGGTACTCCCCCCTTAACTGTTGTACATATACTCCATACTCCCCCCTGATTTGGTTTGCCCATGCCTGACATTCCCCATTGATCTTCCTTTCTAACTGTTCCAATCGTTCCTGGTACTCTCCCCGGATTTTCCCCTCTAGCTTCCCAATACGTTCCACGAACTCTTCTCTCAACTGTACCAAACCCGGGCTGTCTCTCCTTTTCTCCGAGTAACCCCGCACCGTCAATCACAACAAACCCATTCCCACGGCGAGCATGAGTAGAGTTGGGGTCACACACTCTACCGTTTCCATCCACTCCATGATTACGCCCATTATCCCAACCACAGAACTATCAGTCACGAAATAAAAATAACTACGCTCTGCTACCATTTGTAACCGGTCGGAATTTACTGGACTTTATTTTCTCAC
>NW_024751137.1:0-20710 GCF_018991925.1 Homarus americanus
CCACGATAGAGAGGCCTGGGACCACACCTCACCCACTGGAATGAGTGAGTCATGTCGACCACGTGGTGTCCCCAAGATGCTACGACACCACGTAGTGAATGTTTGGCTACAGCATCATCATGTGAAGTTCCTCATAACACCATCTGTGAGGTAACTGCTACATCATCAGGCCCCTCATAACGCCATCTGTGAGGGAGTTACTACACCACGTGTCTGGTGTTCAACACCTCACCTTACATGATCTACGCGTGCAAACATTAATCTGTATGTTCACTGTGTGCTCCTTCACCTATCTCTAATGAGGGCTTTTGTTAAACCACCAATGTATGTACTAAGTCATTTGTGTCCAATGTATACTTTCGAAAAGCCCTTGTTTGGGGAAGGTAGGAGAGAGTAGTCGTCATTATTGTCCAAGCCACATTATTTATTTCTATATATAAGTAATGTAGGCTGGTTTTTAAATACCTCAATCCCCTAACGCTGCCGTTTGTATATTAAGAAATACCGAAGCCATACAGTACAACACCAGCGAATATGAAGTATCACTGTAACCGGCAACTGTTACTCACTCATACCTACATACATATATAGAGTCTTTACAGAATGATAGCAGACACGAGGAAGACGAACAACAAGAGGAGGAGAGTTAGAAGAAAATCAACTTCAAGCTAAGAAGAAGAATACCAAGACATTTCCTCCAAACAACAAAACAACACACACAATCAAGCCGACCAAACACTGAGAAACCATGGCGGAACCCAACATGCACCGGACGCTTGACCTGACTCTATCCTGCCGCATCCAGGCGAGTTGCTGCTTAAAGTCCCTCACGCAAGCGCTGTTTAGCCACTGCACCTATTCTCTCCTCCTAAAATTCACTTCAATCCCCCCTGCCACTAGCATGTTATGTATGTATGTATGTATGTATGCATGAATGATAACTGCAACTTTGCGTATTAAAACTCATTACTCTTACCGAAGTAATATAGTGCGTGGTTATGTTATGTCATGTTAGGATAGATTATAAACTACATTGGGTTACATTTCGTGAGGTTCGGTGACGCTACAGGAAGTTAGGTGAGGTACCTGGAGGTTAGGTGAATGTTGACTGACTGACTGACTGACAATTATTAGGAAGTGGTTCCAACACGTTCACGCACAACCTATACTCATACCACAAGTCCAGAATTAGAGAGGATCATGTTATTGGATATATTTTCAACGATTTACTCAGTGTCTAACCAACTCTTTAGCGATTTAAATGTGGACCTAAAAGTAGGTCCGTATATTTGTTTGTCGTGGTGGTGGTGGTGTGCGCCCGTCCATCAGGTTGATTAACCACCAAAACCATAAAGGGTGCGGCCTTGCCGTTTCAGGGCATACACCACATCCATGGCGGTGACGGTCTTCCTTTTTGCGTGCTCGGTGTAGGTGGCGGCGTCACGGATGACGTTCTCCAGAAACACCTTGAGGACGCCGCGGGTCTCCTCGTAGATGAGGCCGGATATACGTTTAACACCTCCACGCCGAGCTAGACGACGAATGGCGGGCTTGGTGATACCCTGGATGTTGTCACGAAGCACCTTACGATGACGCTTGGCGCCACCCTTTCCAAGTCCCTTGCCTCCTTTGCCTCGTCCAGTCATGTTGTTGTGGTTGCTACTACAGGTGGTCCTGGTGTGGCTTCGCCGAATCGAATCGAAAAATGCTAGTGACAGGGGGGAAGGAGGTTCAGGAGAAGAATAAAGGGAGGATTGAAGTGAATTTTAGGAGGAGAGAACAGATGCAGTGGCTAAACACCGCTTGCGTGAGGGATTATAAGATGGGGGCAGCAGCAACAACCCGGCTGGACGCGGCAGGGAGGCGACAAGACAAGGCCAGGCTAGCGTCAGGTCAAGCGTCAGGTCAAGCGTCAGGTCAAGCGTCAGGTCAGGCGTCAGGTGCGTGTTGGGTTGGGCAATGGATGTTCAGTGCTTGGTCGGCTTGATTGTGTTTTGGTTTCTTGTGTGGAGGGGATGTCTTGGTCTTCTTAGCTTGATGTCGATTTTCTTCTCTCTCTCCTTCTCTTCTTGCTCTCTTGAATTGTCCATTCGTTTGTGTTTGGGTCTTCTTGTTCGTCTTCCTCCTCGTATTTTAAGTCCTCATAGGTGTGGAAGAATTCAGAGAGGGAGAGGTTGACCACGTGGGCTTCAGCACCACTGGCCGCGTGGGCTTCAGCACCACTGGCCGCGTGGGCTTCAGCACCACGGGCCACGTGGTGTTCTTGGTTCTGTGTGGTGGGCTGCTTCTGTTGAGTTTTCTTTTCTTGGTTTTTCTTTACTGCTGGTTTTTTCTTTTCTTGGGAGCGTACAGCAAGGAGGGCCTCTTTGTAGCTCAGTTTTTTCTCAAGACGAGCCTTGGCTACCCTGCATTCCTCCTTCCATCTGGGGCAGGTCCGGTCGGCGGAGGAGTGTGGGCCACCACAGGCAACGCATTTTTTTTCTGTGTTGGGGCAGGCCGTGTAGCGGTGTCCAGGGCTGCCACACATGGAGCAGGTGTCTTCCTGCGCCTCACACTTGTTTACAGTGTGTCCATAGTGCTGGCATTTGTAACACCGTTTCGGTCTGCAGTAGGGCTTGACTGGCATAGTTACCCACGCCAGTTGAGCTTCCTTGGGTAGGGTGGAGTGGTGTCCGATGAGGGCAGTGGTGTCGGACAGCTTCTTCACAACTTGGAGCTGCTGCTCCTTGAGGAGCTCACTCAGCTCTGCTTTGTCCATGTGGGCAATTTCGGCGTGGGAGATTACACCCAGCTTCAGGTTGTCCCACATGAAGGCAAACATTTTAAAAGGAATGCCGTTGATGTCTGGGATCTCCGCGAGTTGAGCGGGCATGCCCATCTCGGCGAAGGTGATCTTGATGTCACCATGGAGCTTTAGGCGTTCTACCTTGGTGACCCCCACGATCCCATTAGCTTCGAAAAACTTCTGGAGAACTAGGAGGTTTAGTTTCTTGGGGCAGGTCGGCGTGTCCGGACGTATCCGCGCCACGTTAACAAACTCGTATCCGTTCATGGTGAGGGAGAGAGAGTGTGATGGCTTCGCCCACGGTTTGGTGGGAGTGGGTGGCGTGCTGTGGACGCAGCGGTAGTATCGTTCATCCAAGGCCGTCCCTCCCTCTTGGAGGTGGGGCGTAGCTTGCGGATGACGCATGCGGCACTCGTGGCCAATGAGGTGGCCACTGAGGTGGAGAATGTCTGTATATAAGCCCGCCCGCCTGCCAGGCCGCCCACTTATCACATCGCTCCTGAACCAAGAAGACCTCTCAACAAGACCTCCTGCTGGACCCGGAACCTTGAAGACCGCCCTCTCCCTCGTGCCATTGTTGGCCATCTTCCCGGACCGGACCACCCACGACTGTCATCGCCCACAACAACTCACGAGCGTTCTTGGTTTATCGAGCATTAGCTTGCCCTCCCCACTGGTGGTGTGAGTGACCCACACTCCAGCTGGAGAGCAGTTATAGCGCGATATTCCCGGCGTGGTTTGAGCCCTTTTCCTTCTACTACTATTTTTCCTTTTCGCTCTGGCCTAGGGACCTGCACCCTCAAAAGTGTATTCGTCCTGCGGTCCCCCCTGTAACTGTTCACCTCCCTCCCAGGAGATTGTGAACACGAAAGGGGGTCGGAGCAAAACCCTCCCCAGCCGAGTCTTTCCAGGAAAACCGTGATCGTGCGGGTCCACCTGGAAAGAGGGTAGCCATCCTTATCCTTCCCAAATAGGCACACTTAGCTCACGTCTATAAGTGAGCAGTCACATACACTAGGAAGTAGGCTTCCCCAATCGGGGCTCCGTGAGAGAAGCTCAGGAACCACTCTACGACCACCAGCTAGTGGGGAGTGCTGTAATTCCTTTGCTATTTACTCAACCGGAATAGGCAGGATCTAAAAAAAAAAAAAAAAAAAAAAAAAAAAAAAAAAAAAAAAAAAAAAAAAAAAAAAAAAAAAAAAAAAAAAAAAAACAACAACAACAACCCGGTTATGGAGCGCGTACGCCCTCCTAACCGCGATCCCCGCCTGAACCGCCAACCTGACGACCCGAACCACGACAGGCTTCGCACAGAGAAAGCAGACCAGTTACGCGCCTTCAACGAAGCCCTGAAAAGTAGGAACTCTGCCACCACCTCCAACAACTCCACCACCACCACCACCTCCACCACCACCACCACTGCTACCGCTACTGAGGACAACTGGACGAAGGTAGAAAATAAGAAACGCCGACGTGCCTTTTCGGGAAACGATTGCCGTCAAGCAACCCCCAAGGCACCCATCACCACCACCAGCTCACCTCCAACGACATTGCCAAAATTCCGGATCACGAAAACGGACGCAAAAACAACATATGCCGCCGTCACAGAGATGGAAAAGCAAAACCCACTGGCCAAGTTCTCAGTGCGGCCCAACCTAAAGGGGGAGATGATCGTTCACCCCAAAGACAAGAACTCCGCCACCACCCTCGACACTTACCTGCAAAACACCACCACCATTACTTCAACCAAGCTAGACCCCGCCCAGAAACTGATGAAGTCGGTAGTCCTCCGGTACCCAAAGGAACTACCTCTCGAACCCCTGGAGAACCACCCGAAGATCCTAAAAGCCGAGAGATGCTCTCCCCTGTCCGACAAGACGGCCACCACGAAACAAGTGCTCATAACGCACTACGGCTCACCCCCAGCACCATAGACCTCAAAACCTGGGGGATCTACGAAGTGAGGCCCTTCGTCCCAGAGCCCCTGCGGTGCTTCAGATGCCAGAAATACGGGCACCATCAGACAAGGTGCACGTACAAGGAAATCTGCGCAGTCTGCGCACAGAAGCACGCCACACACTCCTGCCTCACCAAGCTGAAAAATGGGGAAAAAATTGCCCCCAAGTGTGCCAACTGCGGGGGCAAACACCACGCCTGGAATCCTGGATGCTCCGAGAGAACAAAGAGGGTCCAGGCAAACCGACCAGCAGCAAGACCGGCCCCCACCGCCTACACACCAGCCCCACCAAGTACCTTCGTGTGGGGAACCCAAAGGCCCAAACAATTAAGACAACCTCCTCAGCCAGTCAACACCCAAGGTGCAGCCCAGTTTCCGGGCCTCACTACAGCCACACCTCAGCCACCCAAGCAGCAGACAACGACAACCACGAGAAAGACAAAAGAAGCACACACCAAGGCACCAGGAGGAATGATACACATATCAGACCTAGCCAAGGTACTGACATCCTTCGCGGAGGGCCTAGCCGGACTACTGGGCCACAAGATCCAACCCACACAGCTCCAAATACTCATGGGGAGCGTCCTCGGGCAAGTCGCCACAGCTCCAGCCACCTCAGTGGAGGAAGCCACGCCGGTCCGCACACGAGTAACAGCCGAGGTACACTCTACACCGAAGAAGGCCACCAGAGAACCCAAGATACCGACAGCTCCCAAGATACCGACAGCTCCCAGAAAGAAACTGGACGTTTCAATTCCCCTGAACCGAACCACGGCCCAGAAGGCAAAAACCACAGAACACGAAGACATGGACCTGATTCAGTTGGAATCGAACTTGGACATCTCCATCGAGGACCACCAGAAGTCCCCGATGAAACAGTGGTGGAAAACGTCAGCTCCAGGGCACTCAAAAAGCAAGCCTCCGAGCATTCGGACCAAACGACATCCTTACTCTAAAAACACTTCTACAAGAACACCACTGTTTCAAATTCAGCGGTTACAAGACATACAGGAGGCATTTCACGCAGGCGTCAACAAGAGGATGTATGATCTTGGTCAAGTCAAGCATACCCTCCGCCGATGTCACGCTGCAATTTCCATGTGGGGAAAACATCGAGACACAGGCCGTCAAAGTAACCCTCCAAGAACGAGAATTAACTGTTCACAACATCTACAAGAACCCAAGGGGCTCACTGGAGGTTACTCAATTGTTTGCTTCGGCCGCTGACCACGCCACACTCATAGGAGGGGATTTCAACGCACATCATCCCTTCCTAAGCTCAGCAAGCCCCACAAATGAAGACGGCCTACACCTATACACCACCTTTCAAGATACACCCGAGATCTGCCTCCTGAACACCGGAGAGCCCACCCACACTAGGGGAGGAAGGCTAGATCTAACCTTCGTCTCCAGTGCACTACAGCCTTCGGCCTCCTGGCAGATACACCCCACGCTGACCAGTGACCACTTCGCCACCCTAACAACGCTGAAGGTGAACAAACTCCCCTCTCCACCCCCCCCGAGATGGAGATACAACACTCAAAAGGCAGACTGGGGACTCTTCAAGAAACACCTGGCTAAGTGGCGCGAAAAATCACAGCCAGCCGGCGCAGCACCCGCGGATGAGACAACCCTCCACCACCAATTGGTCGAGGCGTTTCACCTAGCGGCAGAAGAGGCTATCCCAAAAACAAAACCCACATCAAGACAGTACAATGATTACTGGTACTACTGTCCCAGGGTGAAAGAACTCAACCACAGAGTGAACATGGCCCGAAGAAACTACAGGAGACATCCCACGGCAACAAACAGACATCTCCTGCAAGTCATAGTCAAGGATACCAGGGAAGAGAAGGAAGAAATTAAAAACGTAAGCTGGCTCAAGTGGTGCTCCGAACTGAACGAGCACACCTCCCTTGGCAAGATGTGGGCCCAGATCCGAAGGGCAGCTGGGAAGGCAACACCACCACCACCAACCCATCCCAACCCAGAAGAGGAAGCCGAGAGACTTGCAAAACTGTTCTCTGACCGAGCAGCAACGAAAAACCTCCCGAGACAGGCGGAGGAGACACAGCGGCGTCTGCGACAGGTCAGACTCCAGACGATCGAAGAGGCCTGCAACAGTGAAGATGACACTGACAGACCATTCAACCAGCAAGAACTCCAGAAGTCGCTAAAACGAAGCAAGGATACAGCTCCAGGGGCCGACAGGATAACCTACTCCATGCTTTCTCATGCCGGTACAGCCGGACACGAGGCTCTGCTGCAAGCCATCAATGCTTCGTGGACAGCACAAAGACTCCCACCGGAATGGAAGAAGGCAGATATACAGCCCATTCCAAAGCCCAGAGAACCAGACAAACCGAGGCCCATCTCCCTTCTCAGCTGCATAGCGAAGACCGGAGAAAGAATGGCTCTCAACCGACTCAAGTGGAAAGTAGGCAGCCCACACCCTCACATCTTTGCTTACACCGAGAACACCGGCACAGGCAACAACATCGCCGAGATACTCAGCACAGTGGACAACAAACCAGCTCTGGTGGTCTTCCTCGACCTGGAGAAAGCCTTCGAACTAGCAAATCCTTTGGCCATTACAACTACGCTCGCTAAAAAAGGCGTCAAAGGAAGGTTGCTGGGGTGGATTCAGAACTACCTCACACAGAGAGAAGCACGAGTACGCTTTCAGGGAGCAACCTCAAGCTACAGGGTCCACGAAAACGGAACCCCACAAGGAGGCATCCTCAGTCCAATGCTGTTCAATGTCCTGATGGAAAACCTAGTCAAACTTCCCTTCAGACAAACAGCCAAGCTCCTATGCTATGCGGACGACTTACAGCTCATAGTAAGAGGATCGAACAGACTAGCCAACACGCAACACGCACTCCAACTTATAGAAGAGGAGTGCAACAGACTTGGACTCAAGATAAATCCAGCCAAGTCGAAAGCGATGGCCATCTGCACAGACACACCAGACAAGATGCTCTCCATACAAAACACGCCGGTAGTCTGGACCAACGCCCACCAGTGTCTTGGAATCTGGTTTGACCAAAAACTCACCTTCAAGCCGCAACTCGAGTATCTCAGGCACAGGACGAAGAGCAGACACAATATAATGAGGTCGCTCACCAGCAAATCCGCAGGAGCAAACCTTCATGTGCTCAAAGCCTACTACACAGCCGCCATCAGATCGCTGGTAGATTACAGTGCTTCAGCACTCATTGGACTGAGAGAAGACCAAATAGCTAAGCTAGAAGTCATTCAAAACAATGCTCTCAGGACCATGCTCGGAGCACCCATGTGGACCAGAATTTGCAATCTGCAAATGGAAACCGAGCTACCACCCCTGGCAGTACGAGTCAAGCAGGTGACAGCCGGTCTCCTCGCCAAAATCTGCAGAGCAGACAAGCCCACAGCTGCCAAGATTCGAATCAGTGCCTCCCTCCACCTCGACCACAGAGTGCGAGGGGCCACCTGGTCGCATGAGGCAAGCGAGGTCATCCGACACCTGCAAGCAGAAACACTCGTCAAGAATAACCAAGACACACGAGACAATGGTTACACTGTTCCTCCACCATGGAGCCCTCCACCAGCCACACTCAAATTCACCGACCTCGGCGATAGTAAAGCCAACCTCCAGAAGGAGGACCTCCAAAAAATATCTTTCCAAGCCATAGCCACCGAGACACCGGCTGATGCAGCATCATACTTCACAGACGGCTCGGTGGACCCAAAACATCACAGATCCGGAGCGGCCTTCTACACCCAAGGTCAGACCCTCAAATGGAGACTTTCCAACGACTGCTCCACCCTACAAACAGAACTGGTAGCAATCTCAAAGGCCCTACAACACGCTGCAACACAACACAACAAGTCCGTCATAATTCACACGGACTCGAAATCGGCCATGCAGGCGCTGCAACACAGTCAACCAAGAGACAACGTCCACATCATCACCTCGATCCTCGCACAGCTACAGGAATTCCAAAGCCAACACCGACCGGTCGTCTTACACTGGATTCCCAGTCATGTAGGGATCGGAGGAAACGACGTGGCAGACGAAGCAGCCAAGGCAGCTACACGTTCCAGTAGCGTACACATCCAAGTTCCAGCAAGTGTGCAACAGATCAAGAATCACCTCAGAAAGACTACCAAGCTCCACATCAAAAAGAGCTTCCTTCATGCACTCAACGCTGGTTCCCAATCAGCCAAATGGTACCTAGCGGCCACAAAAGGGGAACCACCTTTCGCAGACAAGAAAACTCCAAGACAAACCCAAGTCAGCCTTCACCGACTACGACTAGGGTACAAGTGCTCCTGGCAGATGATCGGAAATGACGTCACGGAATGCACCTACTGTCAGGAGCCAGCAGCCAACCCACTCGAACACTATCTCCTCGATTGCGAGGTCACACAAAGCCTCCGAGACAGAACTCAAATCTCCCAAGAAACACACACAACACCAGCGGCCACTCTAACCCGAAAGGCCCACACAGACCACATTCACCACCTACTCCGGGTCATCACACGATACCCACCACCCAGATAGCTTAGAAAGCATCCTCTCCCAGCAAGTGCGGACCCCAGTTCGGGGGCGCGCCACTCCGAGGCTGACCACGTCCAAGAGTGGGGGCCGGTGGTAAGCGTCCACTGATCGGGGGTCCGCTCACACTTGCAACCTGCAGTATCCCTCCAATCTGCAGGTGGGACCACCTCCAATCCCAATCCGGTCTGGCTGCTCCTGGAGCTCCAGCCGGAACCACCAAACGGGCCGCCTATAGGCAAAGGCCCGTGTCGGACTATGGTCCGACAATCTATACAACAACAACAACCGGGCCGCCCGTATTGACTATTTCGTCGTCGAGATGGCCCGTACTAAACAGACTGCCCGCAAGTCCACTGGAGGCAAGGCTCCACGGAAGCAGCTTGCCACCAAGGCAGCTCGCAAGTCCGCCCCAGCCGCCGGTGGTGTCAAGAAGCCCCATCGTTACAGGCCCGGAACCGTCGCCCTTCGTGAGATCCGTCGTTACCAGAAGAGCACAGAGCTACTCATCAGGAAGCTGCCCTTCCAGCGCCTGGTGCGTGAGATCGCCCAGGATTTCAAGACTGACCTGCGCTTCCAGTCGTCTGCCGTCATGGCTCTGCAGGAAGCCTCTGAGGCTTACCTGGTGGGTCTTTTCGAGGACACCAACCTGTGTGCCATTCACGCCAAGCGCGTTACCATCATGCCCAAGGACATCCAGCTGGCCAGGCGCATCCGCGGAGAGCGTGCTTAAGTCCTCTTCCTTGGGGAAAAAGAAAAAGCACAACAAAACCTACCAGACATCTATAACTCGGCCCTTCTCAGGGCCAAAGAACTGTTCTGAAGATAATTTTCATGACAATCGAAATGGTTGGTGGTAGGAGAGCGTTAATTTCGGTTACCCAAATCGCCTAACGGTAAGTTGGTAACAGTCGTGCAGGCACGAATGTATAGTAGGTCATCAATTCGGGAGGTGGGTGGGTGCAAAAAACAAGAGCTAGTAACAAATTAATATATAAAGAATAAGTAAGTAAATAAATAACTAAAATAAAAGAAAATTCAATAAAATAAAATAAAATGAATTGTTTACATGAAATAGGCGTGCTGCAAACAAGAAATGAAACCAAAACACACTCCATGTATGTCACTTTGCAGTGGGTGTAAAAGTACTCCACGCAGAATTTATTTATTTATTTATAATGTTTCGATTTAGTCCTGTTTCTACGCCAATAGAGAATGCAGATTATTATAATTTTTTTTTATTTATTTCCCTCTCAATATATCACTGTCGGTAACTGTCTCTTTAACATGTAACTGTGGCTCCGATGGAGCCGATTAAGTTGTAGTAGTGGGATGGCGTGTTTGTTGTGCACAAGTAACCTCTTACTTGGAAGAGGTGTACTTGGTGACAGCCTTAGTGCCCTCAGACACGGCATGCTTGGCCAGTTCACCGGGCAGCAAGAGTCGGACAGCTGTCTGGATTTCCCGACTTGTAATGGTGGAGCGTTTGTTGTAGTGCGCCAGGCGGGAAGCCTCGGCAGCGATGCGCTCGAAGATGTCGTTCACGAAAGAGTTCATGATGGACATAGCTTTGGAGGAGACTCCTGTGTCGGGGTGCACTTGCTTCAGTACCTTGTAGATGTAGATGCTGTAGCTTTCCTTCCTCCTGCTCTTCTTCTTCTTGTCACCCTTGGCAATGGCCTTCTGGGCCTTTCCAGCCTTCTTGGCAGCCTTTCCGGAAGTTTTGGGAGGCATGGCGGCACAGTTACTCGTGGCGCGGAGCGAGAGAATTGAAAACTGGCCCGATTAACTTTTCCTTATATACCGAGCGGGCCGCTCAGGATCAGACTGGCTGCAGCTACGGCTCTCTTACATTGGTTGGGTCCGCGAGACGGCCACCTGGCCTGATCCTGAGCTTGGTATAAAAGACCAAGGTGGCGGGCGGAAATTTAACTCCTATCACGAAAAGCAGCAGCAGCAACATGTCAGGACGCGGCAAGGGAGGCAAAGTTAAGGGCAAGTCAAAGTCCCGTTCTAGCAGGGCCGGACTCCAGTTCCCCGTGGGTCGGATCCACCGTCTCTTGCGTAAAGGCAACTATGCTGAGCGTGTTGGTGCAGGTGCACCTGTGTACCTTGCAGCCGTCATGGAGTACCTGGCAGCAGAAGTGCTCGAGCTGGCCGGTAACGCCGCCCGCGACAACAAGAAGACCCGCATTATCCCGCGTCATCTTCAGCTTGCCATTCGCAATGACGAGGAGCTGAACAAGCTCCTGTCTGGAGTCACCATTGCCCAAGGGGGTGTCCTTCCTAACATCCAAGCTGTGCTCCTCCCCAAGAAGACAGAGAAGAAATAAGAACCCAAGGTTCGTTCACACAAGACAACCTAACCAAACAGGCTCCTTTCGGAGCCACAGGATATCACTTAAAGAGAGAAATATACGACATCAACGTTTTGCAGGATAACACTCTGTGCAAATTGAGTGTAAATGTTTTTGAATGGTGTAGATGTGAAGGGGTACTGCGGGGGCCTGGGGTGGGGGACTTAAACGGGACTTAGAAGGGCGCAAGAAGCAGCAGCAGCTTTAGCAGCAGCAGCAAGGGAGGCGACCTTATTTTCACTCTGGTTCATTGACAGTACACATTTACCAGCAGCATACATTGGAGTCATATTCTAACTGTTGACTAATCAGTGTGTGGGCTAGCCAATTTGGGATAAACAGCAAGAATGTAATGTCCTCAATGAAGTAATGACATAGTTCAAGATACAATAAGTGAGGTGGCCTGAAGTCTTTGACAGTGTCACATTCAATAATATAGTGCTTTAAAGGTGTATCACAAAGTTTACATGCTGAGTGTTCCGGTATGGGTACAGCGTTACTAACTTGCCAGATGTGTCTGTATCCTAACCTAATTCTGGCCACGACTACATCACACAGGCAGGCAGGAGCAAGTTGTTTGGACACTATTCCTAGCCCCCTTGGTCCCTGTTCACCTACTGTAGCAGTAAGTAGGTACCTGTTGTAAATCGAAAGGTTGCGAATTCGTATTCAGGGAAAGTTGTTGGAGCTTCTAAACTTGAACTGACACAATCCGAGGAGTGGTGACCCGAGGATCACAGACACTATCTCTCCCTTCCTAACCTCCTGCTCCTTCCTCTGTCCTCCCAAAATTGAACCATGCTATCGCAAAGGTAATAATCCAGGTAGAGACAACAACATATTTTCCTATTGTCTTATTATATATTAATAACAGAAACGCTGCCGCCATCCCGGAGGCTTTACATTGTCTCACTGTTCATTCCCTCCACAATTCTTCCTCTTACTTCTTCTTCTTCTTCTTCCATCAATACTTTATTAACGGTGTATGTAAGTTTCACCATGTTTTGCACTACAGCGGTAGAGCAAAGTATATTTTGTTAGCAATAAACCAATATATAATTTTTACGAAATAATACTATAAAACATAATAATAAACACACTATTAGTGTATATTAGTTGAATGCACAATCTGATGAGAAGTAAAAAAAAAAACAACAACATAACAATAACCTATAAAGAGTGTAGAGTATTTTTGTGCAAACTATTATACTAGTAGATGGTCTAAGATAACTGTATGTGAAGGAAAAGGTGTGCTCTCCACTCAAACTTTCTTTTTATGAAATCTCCAACTCCCCAGCTGAGCGGTACGCCCAATGGGAAACAAAACGTGGCACATAACACGCCGCCCGCCAGCTCTGGCTCGGTGAATAGGAATCAGTAATCGGGCGGAGTATAAACAACACCGCCGCCAATGTGCTCCTCCCATCTCTGAGGAAATCTGGTGGGCAACTTAGTATTATATTAGTATGTAATAATAATAACAATAATAAAAATAATAATAATAATAATAATAATACTAATAATAATAAGAATAATAATAATATTAATAATAATAATATTAATAATAATAACATGCAATTACATTTTATAACACATACTAACAAAATAGTGTATAGCCTACTATACTTAACTATAATAGGTTAGGTTGCGTAGGAGGATCTAAAAAGTACAGTAGTATATACACACACACACACACATACATATAGACAACAAACTAAATTAGAAACCACACGTCAGTGAAGTTATCAAATCCTCCAGTTTCCGTCTCCACCTCCTCCGCCGACTCAAGTCCCTCGGTGTTCCTGCACACGAGCTCCTCAGTGTTTACACAACATTCATACTTCCCAAGCTCACCTGGTCTTCTTCCCTAAATGCCACACAACGTAAACACCTAGAAAAAGTGCAAAAGAGGCCATGCAAGATTATTCTCTACCCTTCCTACTCCACATATCAAGAAGCGCTCAACACACTGACCGACCCTTTAGACTCTCACTGACCATCACCACGACCTCATCTGCAAATTTGGTAAGAAGCTTCTACACCATCCCCGACACCGGCTCCTACTACCACCTGAGATCCCTAGTCCGAGAATTGCTCTTCGACACCACAACCGCATCCAGCCCATACGTGCACGAACTGATCTCTATAAGAACAGCCCAGTCCCAACCATTGTAAAAATTATCGATAACTTGTAATAAATCAGTGTACTCACTCCCAGTAAACACGACTCCTTGCACTGTCACTATGTTGAAATGAACTGTAGTTTGAGCTTTTCCCCAGCTAGTTATTATATGTCTTATTTGTGTCACTCATGTTACTTGTATATTATTTGTAATTCGTAACCCATTCCCCAAATATGTAACTGTATATTTTCAGCCTTCTGGCTGCCAAGCACTTTCAATAAACCGTTAATTATTATTATTATTATTATTATTATATATGTTGGCCCATACCAACTCACTCCCCTGAACCCTCCTCCCCACCGGACTATCAACAAGTTCTTGCCATAAGGTACTACCTCATTTGGCAAAGGAATGGAACCAGTGATGAATAGTGGTGAACAGTGCTTAACTCAGTGAAAAACAACTCGGCAGTTGAGTCTTACCCAAGCTAGCTAACCACCTTCACACAGTGAGGTCCCAGGTACCCGGTTATACTTCCCCTGAGACTCCACGATAGAGAGGCCTGGGACCACACCTCACCCACTTGAATGAGTGAGTCATGTGGACCACGTGGTGTCCCCAAGATGCTACGACACCACGTAGTGAATGTTTTGCTACAGCATCATCATGTGAAGTTCCTCATAACACCATCTGTGAGGTAACTGCTACATCATCAGGCCCCTCATAACGCCATCTGTGAGGGAGTTACTACACTACGTGTCTGGTGTTCAACACCTCACCTTACATGATCTATGCGTGCAAACATTAATCTGTATGTTCACTGTGTGCTCCTTCACCTTTCTCTAATGAGGGCTTTTGTTAAACCACCAATGTATGTACTAAGTCAATTGTGTCCAATGTATACTTTCGAAAAGCCCTTGTTTGGGTTAGGTAGGAGAGAGTAGTCGTCATTATTGTCCAAGCCACATTATTTATTTCTATATATAAGTAATGTAGGCTGGTTTTTAAATACCTCAATCCCCTAACGGTGCCGTTTGTATATTAAGAAATACCGAAGCCATACAGTACAACACCAGCGAATATGAAGTATCACTGTAACCGGCAACTGTTACTCACTCATACCTACATACATATATAGAGTCTTTACAGAATGATAGCAGACACGGGGAAGACGAACAACAAGAGGAGAAGAGTTAGAAGAAAATCAACTTCAAGCTAAGAAGAAGAATACCAAGACATTTCCTCCAAACAAGAAAACAACACACACACAATCAAGCCGACCAAACACTGAGAAACCATGGCGGAACCCAACATGCACCGGACGCTTGACCTGACTCTATCCTGCCGCATCCAGGCGAGTTGCTGCTTAAAGTCCCTCACGCAAGCGCTGTTTAGCCACTGCACCTATTCTATCCTCCTAAAATTCACTTCAATCCCCCCTGCCACTGGCATGTTATGTATGTATGTATGTATGTATGTATGAATGAATGCTAACTGCAACTTTGCGTATTAAAACTCATTACTCTTACCGAAGTAATATAGTGCGTGGTTATGTTATGTCATGTTAGGATAGATTATAAACTACATTGGGTTACATTTCGTGAGGTTCGGTGACGCTACAGGAAGTTAGGTGAGGTACCTGGAGGTTAGGTGGATGTTGACTGACTGACTGACAATTATTAGGAAGTGGTTCCAACACGTTCACACACAACCTATACTCATACCACAAGTCCAGAATTAGAGAGGATCATGTTATTGGATATATTTTCAACGATTTACTCAGTGTCTAACCAACTCTTTAGCGATTTAAATGTGGACCTAAAATTAGGTCCGTATATTTGTTTGTCGTGGTGGTGGTGGTGGTGTGCGCCCGTCCATCAGGTTGATTAACCACCAAAACCATAAAGGGTGCGGCCCTGCCGTTTCAGGGCATAAACCACATCCATGGCGGTGACGGTCTTCCTTTTTGCGTGCTCGGTGTAGGTGACGGCGTCACGGATGACGTTCTCCAGAAACACCTTGAGGACGCCGCGGGTCTCCTCGTAGATGAGGCCGGATATACGTTTAACACCTCCACGCCGAGCTAGACGACGAATGGCGGGCTTGGTGATACCCTGGATGTTGTCACGAGGCACCTTACGATGACGCTTGGCGCCACCCTTTCCAAGTCCCTTGCCTCCTTTGCCTCGTCCAGTCATGTTGTTGTGGTTGCTACTACAGGTGGTCCTGGTGTGGCTTCGCCCACGGTTTGGTGGGAGTAGGTGGCGTGCTGTGGACGCAGCGGTAGTATCGTTCATCCAAGGCCGTCCCTCCCTCTTGGAGGTGGGGCGTAGCTTGCGGATGACGCATGCGGCACTCGTGGCCAATGAGGTGGCCACTGAGGTGGAGAATGTCTGTATATAAGCCCGCCCGCCTGCCGGGCCGCCCGTATTGACTATTTCGTCGTCGAGATGGCCCGTACTAAACAGACTGCCCGCAAGTCCACTGGAGGCAAGGCTCCACGGAAGCAGCTTGCCACCAAGGCAGCTCGCAAGTCCGCCCCAGCCACCGGTGGTGTCAAGAAGCCCCATCGTTACAGGCCCGGAACCGTCGCCCTTCGTGAGATCCGTCGTTACCAGAAGAGCACAGAGCTACTCATCAGGAAGCTGCCCTTCCAGCGCCTGGTGCGTGAGATCGCCCAGGATTTCAAGACTGACCTGCGCTTCCAGTCGTCTGCCGTCATGGCTCTGCAGGAAGCCTCTGAGGCTTACCTGGTGGGTCTTTTCGAGGACACCAACCTGTGTGCCATTCACGCCAAGCGCGTTACCATCATGCCCAAGGACATCCAGCTGGCCCGGCGCATCCGCGGAGAGCGTGCTTAAGTCCTCTTCCTTGGGGAAAAACAAAAAGCACAACAAAACCTACCAGACATCTATAACTCGGCCCTTCTCAGGGCCAAAGAACTGTTCTGAAGATAATTTTCATGACAATCGAAATGGTTGGTGGTAGGAGAGCGTTAATTTCGGTTACCCAAATCGCCTAACGGTAAGTTGGTAACAGTCGTGCAGGCACGAATGTATAGTAGGTCATCAATTCGGGAGGTGGGTGGGTGCAAAAAACAAGAGCTAGTAACAAATTAATATATAAAGAATAAGTAAGTAAATAAATAACTAAAATAAAAGAAAATTCAATAAAATAAAATAAAATGAATTGTTTACATGAAATAGGCGTGCTGCAAACAAGAAATGAAGCCCAAACACACTCCATGTATGTCACTTTGCAGTGGGTGTAAAAGTACTCCACGCAGAATTTATTTATTTATTTATAATGTTTCGATTTAGTCCTGTTTCTACGCCAATAGAGAATGCAGATTATTATAATTTTTTTTATTTATTTCCCTCTCAATATATCACTGTCGGTAACTGTCTCTTTAACATGTAACTGTGGCTCCGAAGGAGCCGATTAAGTTGTAGTAGTGGGATGGCGTGTTTGTTGTGCACAAGTAACCTCTTACTTGGAAGAGGTGTACTTGGTGACAGCCTTGGTGCCCTCAGACACGGCATGCTTGGCCAGTTCACCGGGCAGCAAGAGTCGGACAGCTGTCTGGATTTCCCGACTTGTAATGGTGGAGCGTTTGTTGTAGTGCGCCAGGCGGGAAGACTCGGCAGCGATGCGCTCGAAGATGTCGTTCACGAAAGAGTTCATGATGGACATAGCTTTGGAGGAGACTCCTGTGTCGGGGTGCACTTGCTTCAGTACCTTGTAGATGTAGATGCTGTAGCTTTCCTTCCTCCTGCGCTTCTTCTTCTTGTCACCCTTGGCAATGGCCTTCTGGGCCTTTCCAGCCTTCTTGGCAGCCTTTCCGGAAGTTTTGGGAGGCATGGCGGCACAGTTACTCGTGGCGCGGAGCGAGAGAATTGAAAACTGGCCCGACTAACTTTTCCTTATATACCGAGCGGGCCGCTCAGGATCAGACTGGCTGCAGCTACGGCTCTCTTACATTGGTTGGGTCCGCGAGACGGCCACCTGGCCTGATCCTGAGCTTGGTATAAAAGACCAAGGTGGCGGGCGGAAATTTAACTCCTATCACGAAAAGCAGCAGCAGCAACATGTCAGGACGCGGCAAGGGAGGCAAGGTGAAGGGCAAGTCAAAGTCCCGTTCTAGCAGGGCCGGACTCCAGTTCCCCGTGGGTAGGATCCACCGTCTCTTGCGTAAAGGCAACTATGCTGAGCGTGTTGGTGCAGGTGCACCTGTGTACCTTGCAGCCGTCATGGAGTACCTGGCAGCAGAAGTGCTCGAGCTGGCCGGTAACGCCGCCCGCGACAACAAGAAGACCCGCATTATCCCACGTCATCTTCAGCTTGCCATTCGCAATGACGAGGAGCTGAACAAGCTCCTGTCTGGAGTCACCATTGCCCAAGGGGGTGTCCTTCCTAACATCCAAGCTGTGCTCCTCCCCAATAAGACAGAGAAGAAATAAGAACCCAAGGTTCGTTCACACAAGACAACCTAACCAAACAGGCTCCTTTCGGAGCCACAGGATATCACTTAAAGAGAGAAATATACGACATCAACGTTTTGCAGGATAACACTCTGTGCAAATTGAGTGAAATTGTTTTTGAATGGTGTAGATGTGAAGGGGTACTGCGGGGGCCTGGGGTGGGGGACTTAAACGGGACTTAGAAGGGCGCAGAAGCAGCAGCAGCAGCAAGGGAGGCGACCTTATTTTCACTCTGGTTCATTGACAGTACACATTTACCAGCAGCATACATTGGAGTCATATTGTAATTGTAGACTAATCAGTGTGTGGGCTAGCCAATTTGGGATAAACAGCAAGAATGTAATGTCCTCAATGAAGTAATGACATAGTTCAAGATGTCTTTGACAGTGTCACATTCAATAATATAGTGCTTTAAAGGTGTATCACAAAGTTTACATGCTGAGTGTTCCGGTATGGGTACAGCGTTACTAACTAGCCAGATGTGTCTGTATCCTAACCTAATTCTGGCCACGACTACATCACACAGGCAAGTTGTTTGGACACTCTTCCTAGCCCCCTTGGTCCCTGTTCACCTACCTACTGTAGCAGTAAGTAGGTACCTGTTGTAAATCGAAAGGTTGCCAATTCGTAATCAGGGAAAGTTGATTGAGCTTCTAAACTTGAACTGACATAATCCGAGGAGTGGTGATCCTAGGATCACAGACACTATCTCTCCCACTACAAATCCCTTCCTAACCTCCTGCTCCTTCCTCTGTCCTCCCCAAATTTAACCATGCTATCGCAAAGGTAATAATACAGGTAGAGACAACAACATATTTTCCTATTGTCTTATTATATATTAATAACAGAAACGCTGCCGCCATCCCGGAGGCTATACATTGTCTCACTGTTCATTACCTCCACAATTCTTCCTCTTACTTCTTCTTCCATCAATACTTTATTAACGGTGTATGTAAGTTTCACCATGTATTGCACTACAGCGGTAGAGCAAAGTATATTTTGTTAGCAATAAACCAAAAGCATATTTGGCTAGTAATTTCAATTTCAATTTCAATTTCAATTGTTTATTCCTTGATAGAGGAAGCGGGATCCTAGTGCTGTCACTAGGTACCCCTGTACAATGACACCAGAATCATCTGGCAAGTGTGAAAAGTATATACAGTATAAATATTATAAAGGGGCTTACTAAAGCCTAAGGAAGGAAGGATGTTCCTTTAACACATAATTAATATTATTTACAAAATATCTGGCCAGTATTGGGAGGATCATCGTGTCTCCGTCAGGGGGTCGTGGAGTGGTGGTCCAGCAGGCGTCACGGAAGCATTGTGTGTGGGGACATCTTAGGAGGTAGTGGATAAGGGTGCGGCTGTCGGGTCGTCTGCATAACGCACAAGAGCGTTGCTCAGGGGATGTGGGGATACCAATCTCCCAAGCAAAGTCATACCCGATGATGATACGGGCAGCAATCACGTCCCCCTTCCGCGACCCTTTCCCGTAGACGTACGAGAAGTCAGGAAGTTTACGGAGGACATCGTACCATGTGGGCGGGGAGTCCAGGGGGATGGCTGCTTCCCGAGCTTCTCTCTGTTTGCGGCGGATTTGGGTCCTAATCTGTAAGAGTGTTCGAGGAACAACGTAGTCAGGTGTGGCCTTGTTGCAGCCAGTCTTGGCAAGGTCATCTGCTGCCTCATTCCCCAAGATACCGACATGACTAGGTATCCATAGGAATGTCACAGGACGGCCTTCATCCTGAAGTGTGGATGTTAACCCTCGTATTCGGAGGATGAGGTCCTTATTTTCCCCAGGTCCAAATGCGATCCCGTCGAGAGCAGACCTGGAATCGCAGCAGACAAGCAAGGGGCAGAAACCATCTGCTTCTTCCTCAGCGAGAAGGGCAGCAAGGAGGGCTATTAGTTCAGCCTGAGTGGAGGATGCCCCGTCAGAAACTCTGAGAGACAGTTTGATAGGCTCAGGGGCATGAGGACGGGAGATGTAGACACCAGCCCCGGCCCTACCTGTAGCGGGGTCAACAGAACCATCAGTGTAGAGGACGACCCTACCTGGGGACCAGTGAGCGATCCTGGAGAGGTGGTATTTGCAGAGACTAACAGGGTTCACCTGGGATTTCGGGAGCGGTCCACCGAGGGCAATCACTTCAGGTTGAAAATCCAGCCAGGGAGAAGGAGACGAACCAACAGCAGGGGTGACAACAATATCAGGCAGGAGGTCGTGTTCCTGAAGGGCTCGGATGAGTGACCCTCGCCACTGTCTTCTAGATGGAGGTCGGTCTCGGACAGCAGTAGTCAAGTTGGTTTGGACATAGTTGCCCCTAGGATCCCGTAGAATGGAAACGGCAGTTTTTAGGTAAAACTCCTGGATACGATCCTGTAAGGGGGAAAGACCAAGTTCGGTATATAGAGAAGTAGAGCGTGTCCACTGAGGAGCCCCAAGGATGATACGAGCAGCT
>NW_024751138.1:0-28087 GCF_018991925.1 Homarus americanus
CTAGACTCTGTTATATTTCACACAAAGCCTGTTCAACGAGCTTATGGCGCCGTGAACATTTAATAGGTACCACACGTGCCGCTTGGTGACCAGAGGAACGTTTTATTAAATCCGGCTACGAAACACGAGGATCCATATATATTTCTTTAGCCCAATAATGCATGCGGACTTCTACATATATTCAACACCTCACCCCACCAGGATATGACCCCACGATCTTATAATTGTGACCGGAGAATGCTACCTCTGGGCCACCAGGACAATAAAAGCAGTCCTAGACTCTGTTATATTTCACACAAAGCCTGTTGAATGAGCTTATGGCACCGTGAACCTATAATGGGGGCCACCCCTGCCGCTTAGGTGATCAGAGCAACGTTTAACCAAATCCGGCTTCGAAACATGAGGATCCATATATATTTCATTAGCCCAATAAAGCACGCGGACGTCTCTATATAATCAACACCTCACCCCACCAGGATTCAAACCAAAAATCTGATAATTGCGACCAGGGAATGCTACCTGTGGACCACCAGGACACTAAAAGCAGTCCTAGACTCTGTTATATTTCACACAAAGCCTGTTCAACGAGCTTATGGCGCCGTGAACCTCTACTGGGGACCACCAGTGCCGCTTAGGTGTTCAGAGCAACGTTTTACCAAATCCGGCTTCGAAACACGAGGATCCATATATATTTCATAAGCCCAATAAAGCATGCACACTTCTACATATAATCAACACCTCACCCCACCAGGATTCAAACCCACGATCATATAATTGTGACTGGAGAACGCTACCTCTGGGCCACCAGGACACTAAAAGCAGTCCTAGACTCTGTTATATTTCACACAAAGCCTGTTCAACGAGCTTATGGCACTGTGAACCTCTAATGGGGACCACCCGTGCCGCTTAGCTGATCAGAGCAACGTTTAACCAAATCCGGCTTCGAAACCAGAGGATCCATATATATTTCATTAGCCCAATAAAGCACGCGGACGTCTACATATAATCAACACCTCACCCCACCAGGATTCAAACCCAAAAATTGATAATTGTGACTAGGGAATGCTACCTGTGGACCACCATGACAATAAAAGCAGTCCTAGACTCTGTTATATTTCACACAAAGCCTGTTGAACGAGCTTATGGCGCCGTGAACCTCTAATGGGGACCATCCCGTGCCGCTTAGGTGATCAGAGCAACGTTTTACCAAATCCGGCTTCGAAACACTAGGATTCATATCTATTTCATTAACCCAATAAAGCACGCACACTTCTACATATAATCAACACCTCACCCCACCAGGATTCGAACTCACGATCTTATAATTGTGACCGGGGAACGCTACCTCTGGGCCACCAGGACACTAAAATCAGTCCTAGACTCTGATATATTTCACACAAAGCCTGTTCAACGAGCTTATGGCGCCGTGAACCTCTAATGGGGACCACCAGTGCCGCTTAGGTGTTCAGAGTAACGTTTTACCAAATCCGGCTTCGAAACACGAGGATCCATATCTATTTCATTAGCCTAATAAAGCACGCGGATTTCTACATATAATCAACACCTCACCCCACCAGGATTCGAACCCACGATCTTATAATTGCAGTCCTAGACTCTGTTATATTTCACACAAAGCCTGTTCAACGAGCTTATGGCACTGTGAACCTCTAATGGGGACCACCCGTGCCGCTCAGGTGATCAGAGCAACGTTTTACCAAATGCTGATTGGAAACACGAGGATCCATATATATTTCATTAGCCCAATAAAGCACGCGGACGTCTACATATAATCAACACCTCACCCCACCAGGATTCGAACCCAAGATCTGATAATTGTGACCAGGGAATGCTACCTGTGGGCCACCAGGACAATAAAAGCAGTCCTAGACTCTGTTATATTTCACACAAAGCCTGTTCAACGAGCTTATAGCGCCGTGAACCTGTAATGAGGACCACCAGTGCCGCTTAGGTGTTCAGAGTAACGTTTTACCAAATCCGGCTTCGAAACACGAGGATCCATATCTATTTCATTAGCCCATAAAGCACGCACACTTCTACATATAATCAACACCTCACCCCACCAGGATTCAAACCCACGATCTTATAATTGTGACTGGAGAACGCTACCTCTGGGCCACCAGGACAGTAAAAGCAGTCCTAGACTCTGTTTTATTTCACACAAAGCCTGTTCAATGAGCTTATGGTGCCGTGAACCTCTAATGGGGACAACCCGTGCCGCTTAGGTGATCAGAGCAACGTTTTACCAAATCCGGCTTCGAAACACGAGGATCGATATATATTTCATTAGCCCAATAAAGCACGCATATTTCTACATATAATCAACACCTCACCCCACCAAGATTCGAACCCACGATCTTAAAATTGTGACTGGGGAACGCTACCTCTGGGCCACCAGGACACTAAAAGCAGTCCTAGACGCTGTTATATTTTACACAAAGCCTGTTGAACGAGCTTATGGCTCCGTGAACCTCAAATGGGGACCACCCGTGCCACTTAGGTGGTCAGAGCAACGTTTTACCAAATCCGGTTTCGAAACACGAGGATCCATATATATTTCATTTGCCTAATAAAGCACACGGGCTTCTACATATAATCAACACCTCACCCCACCAGGATTTGAACCCACGATCTTATAATTGTGACCGGGGAACACTACCAGTCTGGGCCACCAAGACACTATAAGCAGTCCAAAACACTGTTATATTTCACACAAAGCCTGTTCAACGAGCTTATGGCACTGTGAACCTCTAATGGGGACCACCCGTGCCGCTTAGGTGATTAGAGCAACGTTTAAGCAAATCCGGCTTCGAAACCCAAGGATCCATATATATTTCATTAGCTCAATAAAGCACGCGGACGTCTACATATAATCAACACCTCACCCCACCAGGATTCAAACCCAAAAACTGATAATTGTGACTAGGGAATGCTACCTGTGGACCACCATGACAATAAAAGCAGTCCTAGACTCTCTTATATTTCACACAAAGCCTGTTGAACGAGCTTTTGGCGCCGTGAAACTCTAATGGGGACCATCCGTGCCGCTTAGGTGATCAGAGCAACGTTTTACCAAATCCGGCTTCGAAACACTAGGATTCATATCTATTTCATTAACTGAATAAAGTACGCACACTTCTACATATAATCAATACCTCACCCCACCAGTATTCGAACCCACGATCTTATAATTGTGACCGGGGAACACTACCTCTGGGCCACCAGGACACTAAAAGCAGTCCTAGACTCTGTTATATTTCACACAAAGCCTCTTGAACGAGCTCATGGCGCCGTGAACCTCTAATGGGGACCACCAGTGCCGCTTAGGTGTTCAAAGTAACGTTTTACCAAATCCGTCTTCGAAACACGAGGATCCATATCTATTTCATTAGCCTAATAAAGCACGCGGATTTCTACATATAATCAACACCTCACCCCACCAGGATTCGAACCCACGATCTTATAATTGTGACCGGGGAATGGTACCTCTGGGCCACCAGGACACTAAAAGCAGTCCTAGACTCTGTTATATTTCACACAAAGCCTGTTCAACGAGCTTAGGGCACTGTGAATCTGTAATGGGGACCACCAGTGCCGCTTAGGTTTTCAGAGTAACGTTTTACCAAATCCTGCTTCGAAACACGAGGATCCATATCTATATCATTAGCCTAATAAAGCACGCAGATTTCTACATATAATCAACACCTCACCCCACCAGGATTCGAATCCACGATCTTATAATTGTGACCGGGGAACGCTACCTCTGGGCTATCAGGACACTAAAAGCAGTCCTAGACACTGCTATATTTCACACAAAGCCTCTTGAACGAGCTGATGGCGCCGTGAACCTCTAATGGGGGCCACCCCTGCCGCTTAGGTGATCAGAGGAACGTTTTACCAAAACCTGCTTCGAAAGACGAGAATCCATATATATTTCATTAGCCCAATAAAGCACGCACACTACTTCATATAATCAACAACTCACCCCGCCAGGATTCGAACCCACGATCTTATAATTGTGACCGGGGAACGCTACCTCTGGGCCACCAGGACACTAAAAGCAGTAATAGACTCTGTTATATTTCACACAAAGCCTGTTGAACGAGCTTATGATGCTGTGAACCTTTAATAGGTACCACACGTGCCGCCTGGTGACCAAAGGAACGTTTTACCAAATCCGGCTACGAAACAGGAGGATCCATATATATTTCTTTAGCCCAATAAAGCATGCGGACTTCTACATATAATCAACACCTCACCCCACCAGGATTCGAACCCAAAATCTGATAATTGTGACCAGGTAATGCTACCTGTGGACCACCAGGACACTAAGAGCAGTCCTAGACTCTGTTATATTTAACACAAAGCCCGTTGAATGAGCTTATGGCGCCGTGAACCTATAACGGGGGCCACCCCTGCCGCTCAGGTGATCAGAGCAACGTTTTACCTAATGCTGATTGGAAACACGAGGATCCATATATATTTCATGAGCCCAATAAAGCACGCGGACGTCTACATATAATCAACACCTCACCCCACCAGGATTCGAACCCAAGATCTGATAATTGTCACCAGGGAATGCTACCTGTGGACCACCAGGACACTAAAAGCAGTCTTAGACTCTGATATATTTCACACAAAGCCTGTTCAACGAGCTTATGGCGCCGTGAACCTGTAATGGGGACCACCAGTGCCGCTTAGGTTTTCAGAGTAACGTTTTACCAAATCCGGCTTCGAAACACGAGGATCCATATCTATTTCATTAGCTCAATAAAGCACGCACACTTCTACATATATTCAACACCTCACCCCACCAGGATTCGAACCCACGATCTTATAATTGTGACTGGAGAACGCTACCTCTGGGCCACCATGACAGTAAAAGCAGTCCTAGACTCTGTTTTATTTCACACAAAGCCTGTTCAATGAGCTTATGGTGCCGTGAACCTCTAATGGGGACAACCCGTGCCGCTTAGGTGATCAGAGCAACGTTTTACCAAATCCGGCTTCGAAACACGAGGATCGATATATATTTCATTAGCCCAATAAAGCACGCATATTTCTACATATAATCAACACCTCACCCCACCAAGATTCGAACCCACGATCTTATAATTGTGACCGGGGAACGCTACCTCTGGGCCACCAGGACACTAAAAGCAGTCCTAGACGCTGGTATATTTTACACAAAGCCTGTTGAACGAGTTTATGGCTCCGTGAACCTCAAATGGGGACCACCCGTGCCACTTAGGTGGTCAGAGCAACGTTTTACCAAATCCGGCTTCGAAACACAAGGATCCATATATATTTCATTTGCCTAATAAAGCACACGGGCTTCTACATATAAACAACACCTCACCCCACCAGGATTTGAACCCACGATCTTATAATTGTGACCGGGGAACACTACCAGTCTGGGCCACCAGGACACTATAAGCAGTCCAAAACACTGTTATATTTCACACAAAGCCTGTTCAACGAGCTTATGGCTCTGTGAACCTCTAATGGGGACCACCCGTGCCGCTTAGGTGATTAGAGCAACGTTTAACCAAATCCGGCTTCGAAACCCAAGGATCCATATATATTTCATTAGCCCAATAAAGCACGCGGACGTCTACATATAATCAAGACCTCACCCCACCAGGATTCAAACCCAAAAACTGATAATTGTGATTCGGGAATGCTACCTGTGGACCACCATGACAATAAAAACAGTCCTAGATTCTGTTATATTTCACACAAAGCCTGTTGAACGAGCTTATGGCGCCGTGAACCTCTAATGGGGACCATCCGTGCCGCTTAGGTGATCAGAGCAACGTTTTATCAAATCCGGCTTCGAAACACTAGGATTCATATCTATTTCATTAACCCAATAAAGCACGCACACTTCTACATATAATCAACACCTCACCCCACTAGGATTCGAACCCACGATCTTATAATTGTGACCGGGGAATGGTACCTCTGGGCCGCCAGGACACAAAAAGCAGTCCTAGACTCTGTTATATTTCACACAAAGCCTGTTCAACGAGCTTATGGCACTGTGAATCTGTAATGGGGACCACCAGTGCCGCTTAGGTTTTCAGAGTAACGTTTTACCAAATCCGGCTTCGAAACACTAGGATTCATATCTATTTCATTAATCCAATAAAGCACGCACACTTCTACATATAATCAACACCTCACCCCACCAGGATTCGAACCCACGATCTTATAATTGTGACCGGGGAACGCTACCTCTGGGCCACCAGGACACTAAAAGCAGTCCTAGACTCTGTTATATTTCACACAAAGCCTGTTCAACGAGCTTATGGCGCCGTGAACCTCTAATGGGGACCACCAGTGCCGCTTAGGTGTTCAGAGTAACGTTTTACCAAATCCGGCATCGAAACACGAGGATCCATATCTATTTCATTAGCCTAATAAAGCACGCGGATTTCTACATATAATCAACACCTCACCCCACCAGGATTCGAATCCACGATCTTATAATTGTGACCGGGGAACGCTACCTCTAGGCTATCAGGACACTAAAAGCAGTCCTAGACACTGCTATATTTCACACAAAGCCTCTTGAACGAGCTCATGGCGCCGTGAACCTCTAATGGGGGCCACCCCTGCCGCTTAGGTGATCAGAGCAACGTTTTACCAAAACCTGCTCCGAAAGACGAGAATCCATATATATTTCATTAGCCCAATAAAGCACGCACACTACTTCATATAATCAACACCTCACCCCGCCAGGATTCGAACCCACGATCTTATAATTGTGACCGGGGAACGCTACCTCTGGGCCACCAGGACACTAAAAGCAGTAATAGACTCTGTTATATTTCACACAAAGCCTGTTGAACGAGCTTATGATGCTGTGAACCTTTAATAGGTACCACACGTGCCGCTTGGTGACCAGAGGAACGTTTTACCAAATCCGGCTACGAAACAGGAGGATCCATATATATTTCTTTAGCCCAATAAAGCATGCGGACTTCTACATATAATCAACACCTCACCCCACCAGGATTCGAACCCAAAATCTGATAATTGTGACCAGGGAATGCTACCTGTGGGCCACCAGGACAATATAAGCAGTCCTAGACTCTGTTATATTTAACACAAAGCCTGTTGAATGAGCTTATGGCGCCGTGAACCTATAACGGGGGCCACCCCTGCCGCCTAGGTGATCAGAGCAACGTTTAACCAAATCCGGCTTCGAAACACGAGGATCCATATATATTTCATTAGCCCAATAATACACGCGGACGTCTACATATAATCAACACCTCACCCCACCAGGATTCAAACCCAAAATCTGATAATTGTGACCAGGTAATGCTACCTGTGGACCACCAGGACACTAAGAGCAGTCCTAGACTCTGTTATATTTCACACAAAGCCTGTTCAACGAGCTTATGGCGCCGTGAACCTGTAATGGGGACCACCAGTGCCCCTTAGGTGTTCAGAGTAACGATTTACCAAATCCGGCTTCGAAACACGAGGATTCATATATATTTCATTAGCCCAATAAAGCACGCACACTTCTACATATAATCAACACCTCACCCCACCAGGATTCAAACCCACGATCTTATAATTGTGACTGGAGAACGCTACCTCTGGGCCACCAGGACAGTAAAAGCACTCCTAGACTCTGTTATATTTCACACAAAGCCTGTTCAATGAGCTTATGGTGCCGTGAACCTCAAATGGGGACAACCCGTGCCGCTTAGGTGATCAGAGCAACGTTTTACCAAATCCGGCTTCGAAAGACGAGAATCCATATATATTTCATTAGCCTAATAAGGCACGCAGATTTCTACATATAATCAACACCTCACCCCACCAGGATTAGAGCCCACGATCTTATAATTGTGACCGGGGAACGCTACCTCTGGGCCACCAGGACACTAAAAGCAGTCCTAGACGCTGTTATATTTTTTCACAAAGCCTGTTGAACGAGCTTATGGCTCCGTGAACCTCTAATGGGGGCCACCCGTGCCACTTAGGTGGTCAGAGCAACGTTTTACCAAATCCGGCTTCGAAACACGAGGATCCATATATATTTCATTTGCCTAATAAAGCACACGGGCTTCTACATATAATCAACACCACACCCCACCAGGATTTGAACCCACGATCTTATAATTGTGACTGGGGAACACTACTAGTCTGGGCCACCAGGACACTATAAGCAGTCCAAAACACTGTTATATTTCACACAAAGCCTGTTCAACGAGCTTATGACGCTGTGAACCTCTAATTAGGACCACCCGTGCCGCTTAAGTGATCAGAGCAACGTTTTACCAAATCAGGCTTTGAAACACGAGGATCGATATATATTTCATTAGCCTAATAAGGCACGCAGATTTCTACATATAATCAACACCTCACCCCACCAGGATTCGAACCCACGATCTTATAATTGTGACCGGGGAACGCTACCGCTGAGCCACCAGGACACTAAAAGCAGTCCTAGACTCTGTTATATTTCACACAAAGCCTCATTTTCAATGAGCTTATGGTGCCGTGAACCTCTAATGGGGACCACCCGTGCCGCTTAGGTGATCAGAGCAACGTTTTACCAAATCCCGCTTCGAAACACGAGGATCGATATATATTTCATTAGCCTAATAAAGCACGCATATTTCTACATATAATCAACACCTCACCCCACCAGCATTCGAACCCACGATCTTATAATTGTGACCGGGGAATGGTACCTCTGGGCCACCAGGACACTAAAAGCAATCCTAGACTCTGTTATATTTCACACAAAGCCTGTTCAACGAGCTTATGGCACTGTGAACCTCTAATGGGGACCACCCGTGCCGCTCAGGTGATTAGAGCAACGTTTTACCAAATGCTGATCGAAACACGTAGGATCCATATATATTTCATTAGCCCAATAAAGCACGCGGACGTCTACATATAATCAACACCTCACCCCACCAGGATTCGAACCCAAGATCTGATAATTGTCACCAGGGAATGCTACCTGTGGACCACAAGGACACTAAAAGCAGTCTTAGACTCTGTTATATTTCACACAAAGCCTGTTCAACGAGCTTATGGCGCCGTGAACCTGTAATGGAGACCACCAGTGCCGCTTAGGTTTTCAGAGTAACGTCTTACCAAATCCGGCTTCGAAACACGAGGATCCATATCTATTTCATTAGCCCAATAAAGCACGCACACTTCTACATATATTCAACACCGCACCCCACCAGGATTCGAACCCAACGATCTTATAATTGTGACCGGGGAACGCTACCTGTGGACCACCAGGACACTAAAAGCAGTCCTAGACTCTGTTATATTTCACACAAAGCCTGTTCAACGAGCTTATGGCGCCGTGAACCTGTAATGGGGACCACCCGTGACGTTTAGATGTTCAGAGTAACGTTTTACCAAATCCGGCTTCGAAACATGAGGATCCATATCTATTTCATTAGCCCAATAAAGCACGCACACTTCTACATATAATCAACACCTCACCCCACCAGGATTCGAACCCACGATCTTATAATTGTGACAGGGGAACGCTACCTCTGGGCCACCAGGACACTAAAAGCAGTCCTAGACTCTGTTATATTTCACATAAAGCCTGTTCAACGAGCTTATGGCGCCGTGAACCTCTAATGGGGACCACCAGTGCCGCTCAGGTGTTCAGAGTAACGTTTTACCAAATCCGGCTTCGAAACACGAGGATCCATATCTATTTCATTAGCCTAATAAAGCACGCAGATTTCTACATATAATCAACACCTCACCCCACCAGGATTTGAACCCACGATCTTATAATTGTGACCGGGGAAGGCTACCAGTCTGGGCCACCTGGACACTATAAGCAGTCCAAGACTCTGTTATATTTCACACAAAACCTGTTCAATGAGCTTATGGTGCCGGGAACCTCTAATGGGGACAACCCGTGCCGCTTAGGTGATCAGAGCAACGTTTTACCAAATCCGGCTTCGAAACATGAGGATCGATATATATTTTATTAGCCTAATAAAGCACGCATATTTCTACATATAATCAACACCTCACCCCACCAGGATTCGAACCCACGATCTTATAATTGTGACCGGGGAACGCTACCGTCTGGGCCACCAGGACACTAAAAGCAGTCTTAGACTCTGTTATATTTCACACAAAGCCTGTTCAACGAGCTTATGGCACCGTGAACCTGTAATGGGGACCACCAGTGCCGCTTAGGTTTTCAGAGTAACGTTTTACCAAATCCGGCTTCGAAACACGAGGATCCATATCTATTTCATTAGCCCAATAAAGCACGCACACTTCTACATATATTCAACACCTCACCCCACCAGGATTCGAACCCACGATCTTATAATTGTGACCGGGGAATGCTACCTCTGGGCCACTAAGGACACTCAAAGCAGTCCTAGACTCTGTTATATTTCACACAAATCCTGTTCAACGAACTTATGGCGCCGTGAACCTCTAATGGGGACCACCAGTGCCGCTTAGGTGTTCAGAGTAACGTTTTATCAAATCCGGCTTCGAAACACGAGGATCCATATCTATTTCATTAGCCTAATAAAGCACGCAGATTTCTACATGTAATCAACACCTCACCCCACCAGGATTCGAATGCACGATCTTATAATTGTGACCGGGGAACGCTACCTCTGGGCTACCAGGACACTAAAAGCAGTCCTAGACACTGCTATATTTCACACAAAGCCTCTTGAACGAGCTTATGGCGCCGTGAACCTCTAATGGGGGCCACCCCTGCCGCTTAGGTGATCAGAGCAACGATTTACCAAATCCTGCTTCGAAAGACGAGAATCCATATATATTTCATTAGCCCAATATAGCACGCACACTACTTCATATAATCAACACCTCACCCCGCCAGGATTCGAACCCACAATCTTATAATTGTGACCGGGGAACGCTACCTCTGGGCCACCAGGACACTAAAAGCAGTAATAGACTCTGTTATATTTCACACAAAGCCTGTTGAACGAGCTTATGACGCTGTGAACCTTTAATAGGTACCACACGTGCCGCTTGGTGACCAGAGGAACGTTAAACCAAATCCGGCTACGAAACACGAGGATATATATATATTTCTTTAGCCTAATAAAGCATGCGGACTTCTACATATAATCAACACCTCACCCCACCAGGATTCGAACCCAAAATCTGATAATTGTGACCAGGGAATGCTACCTGTGCGCCACCAGGACAATAAAAGCAGTCCTAGGCTCTGTTATATTTCACACAAAGCCTGTTCAACGAGCTTATGGCGGTGTGAACCTGTAATGGGGACCACCAGTGCCGCTTAGGTGTTCAGAGTAACGTTTTACCCAATCCGTCTTCGAAACACGAGGATCCATATCTATTTCATTAGCCCAATAAAGCACGCACACTTCTACATATAATCAACACCTCACCCCACCAGGATTCAAGCCCACGATCTTATAATTGTGACTGGAGAATGCTACCTCTGGGCCACCAGGACAGTAAAATCAGTCCTAGACTGCTATATTTCACACAAAGCCTGTTCAATGAGCTTATGGTGCCGTGAACCTCTAATGGGGACAAGCCGTGCCGCTGAGGTGATCAGAGCAACGTTTTACCAAATCCGGCTTCGAAACACGAGGATCGATATATATTTCATTAGCCCAATAAAGCACGCATATTTCTACATATAATCAACACCTCACCCCACCAGGATTCAAACCCAAAAACTGATAATTGTGACTAGGGAATGCTGCCTGTGGACCACCAGGACAATAAAAGCACTCATAGACTCTGTTATATTTCACACAAAGCCTGTTGAACGAGCTTATGACGCTGTGAACCTCTAATTAGGACCACCCGTGCCGCTTAAGTGATCAGAGCAACGTTTTACCAAATCCGGCTTCGAAACACGAGGATCCATATCTATTTCATTCGCCTAATAAAGCACGTAGATTTGTACATATAATCAACACCTCACCCCACCAGGATTCGAATCCACAATCTTATAATTGTGACCGGGGAACGCTACCTCTGGGCTACCAGGACACTAAAAGCAGTCCTAGAAACTGTTAAATTTCACACAAAGCCTGTTGAACGAGCTTATGGCGCCGTGAACCTCTAATGGGGGCCACCCCTGCCGCTTAGGTGATCAGAGCAACGTTTTACCAAATCCGGCTTCGAAAGACGAGAATCCATATATATTTCATTAGCCCAATAAAGCACTCACACTACTTCATATAATCAACACCTCACCCCACCAGGATTCGAACCCACGAACTTATAATTGTGACCGGGGAACGCTACCTCTGGGCCACCAGGACACTAAAAGCAGTCCTTGACTCTGTTATATTTCACACAAAGCCTGTTGAACGAGCTTATGACGCTGTGAACCTCTAATTAGGACCACCCGTGCCGCTTAAGTGATCAGAGCAACGTTTTACCAAATCAGGCTTTGAAACACGAGGATCGATATATATTTCATTAGCCTAATAAGGCACGCAGATTTCTACATATAATCAACACCTCACCCCACCAGGATTAGGAGCCCACGATCTTATAATTGTAACCGGGGAACGCTACCTCTGGGCCACCAGGACACTAAAAGCAGTCCTAGACGCTGTTATATTTTTTCACAAAGCCTGTTGAACGAGCTTAAGGCTCCGTGAACCTCTAATGGGGGCCACCCGTGCCACTTAGGTGGTCAGAGCAACGTTTTACCAAATCCGGCTTCGAAACACGAGGATCCATATATATTTCATTTGCCTAATAAAGCACACGGGCTTCTACATATAATCAACACTACACCCCACCAGGATTTGAACCCACGATCTTATAATTGTGACTGGGGAACACTACTAGTCTGGGCCACCAGGACACTATAAGCAGTCCAAAACACTGTTATATTTCACCAAAATGGTTCAACGAGCTTATGACGCTGTGAACCTCAAATTAGGACCACCCGTGCCGCTTAAGTGATCAGAGCAACGTTTTACCAAATCAGGCTTTGAAACACGAGGATCGATATATATTTCATTAGCCTAATAAGGCACGCATATTTCTACATATAATCAACACCTCACCCCACCAGCATTCGAACCCACGATCTTATAATTGTGACCGAGGAATGGTACCTCTGGGCCACCAGGACACTAAAAGCAATCCTAGACTCTGTTATATTTCACACAAAGCCTGTTCAACGAGCTTATGGCACTGTGAACCTCCAATGGGGACCACCCGTGCCGCTCAGGTGATTAGAGCAACGTTTTACCAAATGCTGATCGAAACACGTAGGATCCATATATATTTCATTAGCCCAATAAAGCACGCGGACGTCTACATATAATCAACACCTCACCCCACCAGGATTAAAATCCAAAATCTGATAGTTGTGACTAGGGAATGCTACCTGTGGACCACCAGGACACTAAAAGCAGTCCTAGACTCTGTTATATTTCACACAAAGCCTGTTCAACGAGCTTATGGCGCCGTGAACCTGTAATGGGGACCACCCGTGACGTTTAGATGTTCAGAGTAACGTTTTACCAAATCCAGCTTCGAAACATGAGGATCCATATCTATTTCATTAGCCCAATAAAGCACGCACACTTCTACATATAATCAACACCTCACCCCACCAGGATTCGAATCCACGATCTTATAATTGTGACCGGGGAACGCTACCTCTGGGCTACCAGGACACTAAAAGCAGTCCTAGAAACTGTTAAATTTCACACAAAGCCTGTTGAACGAGCTTATGGCGCCGTGAACCTCTAATGGGGGCCACCCCTGCCGCTCAGGTGATCAGAGCAACGTTTTACCAAATCCGGCTTCGAAAGACGAGAATCCATATATATTTCATCAGCCCAATAAAGCACTCACACTACTTCATATAATCAACACCTCACCCCACCAGGATTCGAACCCACGAACTTATAATTGTGACCGGGGAACGCTACCTCTGGGCCACCAGGACACTAAAAGCAGTCCTTGACTCGTTTATATTTCACACAAAGCCTGTTCAACGAGCTTATGGCACTGTGAACCTCTAATGGGGACCACCCGTGCCGCTCAGGTGATTAGAGCAACGTTTTACCAAATGCTGATCGAAACACGTAGGATCCATATATATTTCATTAGCCCAATAAAGCACGCGGACGTCTACATATAATCAACACCTCACCCCACCAGGATTCGAACCCAAGATCTGATAATTGTCACCAGGGAATGCTACCTGTGGACCACAAGGACACTAAAAGCAGTCTTAGACTCTGTTATATTTCACACAAAGCCTGTTCAACGAGCTTATGGCGCCGTGAACCTGTAAGGGAGACCACCAGTGCCGCTTAGGTTTTCAGAGTAACGTCTTACCAAATCCGGCTTCGAAACACGAGGATCCATATCTATTTCATTAGCCCAATAAAGCACGCACACTTCTACATATATTAAACACCGCACCCCTCCAGGATTCGAACCCACGATCTTATAATTGTGACCGGGGAACGCTACCTCTGGGCCACCAGGACACTAAAAGCAGTCCTAGACTCTGTTATATTTCACACAAAGCCTGTTCAACGAGCTTATGGCGCCATGAACCTTTAATAGGTACCACACGTGCCGCTGGGTGACCTGAGGAACGTTTTACCAAATCCGGCTACGAAACACGAGGATCCATATATATATTTCATATGGACTTCTACACATAATCAAATACATCACCCACCAGGATCTGAACCCACGATTCATCAGACCGAGAATGCCACTTGGGCCACCAGGCAGCGTCCAGATCAAAGAGATTACGAAAGCCTGTTGAATGAGCTTATGGCGCCGTGAACCTATAATGGGGGCCACCCCTGCCGCTCAGGTGATCAGAGCAACGTTTAACCAAATCCAGCTTCGAAACATGAGGATCCATATCTATTTCATTAGCCCAATAAAGCACGCACACTTCTACATATAATCAACACCTCACCCCACCAGGATTCGAACCCACGATCTTATAATTGTGACAGATGAACACTACCTCTGGGCTACCAGGACACTAAAAGCAGTCCTAGACTGTGTTATATTTCACATAAAGCCTGTTCAACAAGCTTATGGCGCCGTGAACCTCTAATGGGGACCACCAGTGCCGCTCAGGTGTTCAGAGTAACGTTTTACCAAATCCGGCTTCGAAACATGAGGATCCATATCTATTTCATTAGCCTAATAAAGCACGCAGATTTCTACATATAATCAACACCTCACCCCACCAGGATTTGAACCCACGATCTTATAATTGTGACCGGGGAAGGCTACCAGTCTGGGCCACCTGGACACTATAAGCAGTCCAAGACTCTGTTATATTTCACACAAAACCTGTTCAATGAGCTTATGGTGCCGTGAACCTCTAATGGGGACAACCCGTGCCGCTTAGGTGATCAGAGCAACGTTTTACCAAATCCGGCTTCGAAACATGAGGATCGATATATATTTTATTAGCCTAATAAAGCACGCATATTTCTACATATAATCAACACCTCACCCCACCAGGATTCGAACCCACGATCTTATAATTGTGACCGGGGAACGCTACCTCTGGGGCACCAGGACACTAAAAGCAGTCCTAAACGCTGTTATATTTTACACAAAGCCTGTTGAACGAGCTTATGGCTCCGTGAACCTCTAATGGGGACCACCCGTGCCACTTAGGTGATCAGAGCAACGTTTTACCAAATCCTGCTTCGAAACACGAGGATCCATATATATTTCATTAGCCCAATAAAGCACCCAAACTTCTACATATAATCAACACCGCACCCCACCAGGATTCGAACCCACGATCTTATAATTGTGACCGGGGAACGCTACCGCTGAGCCACCAGGACACTAAAAGCAGTCTTAGACTCTGTTATATTTCACACAAAGCCTGTTCAACGAGCTTATGGCACCGTGAACCTGTAATGGGGACCACCAGTGCCGCTTAGGTTTTCAGAGTAACGTTTTACCAAATCCGGCTTCGAAACACGAGGATCCATATCTATTTCATTAGCCCAATAAAGCACGCACACTTCTACATATATTCAACACCTCACCCCACCAGGATTCGAACCCACGATCTTATAATTGTGACCGGGGAACGCTACCGCTGAGCCACCAGGACACTAAAAGCAGTCTTAGACTCTGTTATATTTCACACAAAGCCTGTTCAACGAGCTTATGGCACCGTGAACCTGTAATGGGGACCACCAGTGCCGCTTAGGTTTTCAGAGTAACGTTTTACCAAATCCGGCTTCGAAACACGAGGATCCATATCTATTTCATTAGCCCAATAAAGCACGCACACTTCTACATATATTCAACACCTCACCCCACCAGGATTCGAACCCACGATCTTATAATTGTGAACGGGGAACGCTACCTCTGGGCCACCAGGACACTAAAAGCAGTCCTAGACTCTGTTATATTTCACACAAAGCCTGTTCAACGAGCTTATGGCGCCGGGAACCTCTAATGGGGACCACCAGTGCCGCTTAGGTGTTCAGAGTAACGTTTTACCAAATCAGGCTTCGAAACACGAGGATCCATATCTATTTCATTAGCCTAATAAAGCACGCGGATTTCTACATATAATCAACACCTCACCCCACCAGGATTCGAACCCACGATCTAATAATTGTGACCGGGGAATGGTACCTCTGGGCCACCAGGACACTAAAAGCAGTCCTAGACTCTGTTATATTTCACACAAAGCGTGTTCAACGAGCTTATGGCACTGTGAACCTGTAATGGGGACCACCCGTGCCGCTCAGGTGATCAGAGCAACGTTTTAACAAATGCTGATTGGAAACACGAGGATCCATATATATTTCATTAGCCCAATAAAGCACGCGGACGTCTACATATAATCAACACCTCACCCCACCAGGATTCGAACCCAAGATCTGATAATTATCACCAGGGAATGCTACCTGTGGACCACCAGGACACTAAAAGCAGTCTTAGACTCTGTTATATTTCACACAAAGCCTGTTCAACGAGCTTATGGCGCCGTGAACCTGTAATGGGGACCACCAGTGCCGTTTAGGTTTTCAGAAAAACGTTTTACCAAATCCGGCTTCGAAACACGAGGATCCATATCTATTTCATTAGCCAATAAAGCAGGCACACTTCTACATATATTCAACACCTCACCCCACCAGGATTCGAACCCACGATCTTATAATTGTGACCGGGGAACGCTACCTCTGGGCCACCAGGACACTAAAAGCAGTCGTAGAAACTGTTATATTTCACACAAAGCCTGTTGAACAAGCTTATGGCGCCGTGAACCTCTAATGGGGGCCACCCCTGCCGCGTAGGTGATCAGAGCAACGTTTTACCAAATCCGGCTTCGAAAGACGAGAATCAATATATATTTCATTTGCCCAATAAAGCACGCACACTACTTCATATAATCAACACCTCACCCCACCAGGATTCGAACCCACGATCTTATAATTGTGACCGGGGAACGCTACCTCTGGGCCACCAGGACACTAAAAGCAGTAATAGACTCTGTTATATTTCACACAAAGCCTGTTGAACGAGCTTATGACGCTGTGAACCTCTAATTAGGACCACCCGTGCCGCTTAAGTGATCAGAGCAACGTTTTACCAAATCCGGCTTCGAAACACAAGGATCCATATCTATTTCATTAGCCTAATAAAGCACGTAGATTTGTACATATAATCAACATCTCACCCCACCAGGATTCGAATCCACGATCTTATAATTGTGACCGGGGAACGCTACCTCTGGGCTACCAGGACACTAAAAGCAGTCCTAGAAACTGTTAAATTTCACACAAAGCCTGTTGAACGAGCTTATGGCGCCGTGAACCTCTAATGGGGGCCACCCCTGCCGCTTAGGTGATCAGAGCAACGTTTTACCAAATCCGGCTTCGAAAGACGAGAATCCATATATATTTCATTAGCCCAATAAAGCACGCACACTACTTCATATAATCAACACCTCACCCCACCAGGATTCGAACCCACGATCTTATAATTGTGACCGGGGAACGCTACCTCTGGGCCACCAGGACACTAAAAGCAGTCCTAGACTCTGTTATATTTCACACAAAGCCTGTTGAACGAGCTTATGACGCTGTGAACCTCTAATTAGGACCACCCGTGCCGCTTAAGTGATCAGAGCAACGTTTTACCAAATCAGGCTTTGAAACACGAGGATCGATATATATTTCATTAGCCTAATAAGGCACGCAGATTTCTACATATAATCAACACCTCACCCCACCAGGATTAGAGCCCACGATCTTATAATTGTGACCGGGGAACGCTACCTCTGGGCCACCAGGACACTAAAAGCAGTCCTAGACGCTGTTATATTTTTTCACAAAGCCTGTTGAACGAGCTTATGGCTCCGTGAACCTCTAATGGGGG
Organism: Homarus americanus; assembly: GCF_018991925.1. NCBI lineage: Eukaryota > Metazoa > Arthropoda > Malacostraca > Decapoda > Nephropidae > Homarus > Homarus americanus. The sequence continues at coordinate 18,430 of NW_024751138.1, forward strand.
CCACCCGTGCCACTTAGGTGGTCAGAGCAACGTTTTACCAAATCCGGCTGAAACACGAGGATCCATATATATTTCATTTGCCTAATAAAGCACACGGGCTTCTACATATAATCAACACCACACCCCACCAGGATTTGAACCCACGATCTTATAATTGTGACTGGGGAACACTACTAGTCTGGGCCACCAGGACACTATAAGCAGTCCAAAACACTGTTATATTTCACACAAAGCCTGTTCAACGAGCTTATGACGCTGTGAACCTCTAATTAGGACCACCCGTGCCGCTTAAGTGATCAGAGCAACGTTTTACCAAATCAGGCTTTGAAACACGAGGATCGATATATATTTCATTAGCCTAATAAGGCACGCAGATTTCTACATATAATCAACACCTCACCCCACCAGGATTCGAACCCACGATCTTATAATTGTGACCGGGGAACGCTACCGCTGAGCCACCAGGACACTAAAAGCAGTCCTAGACTCTGTTATATTTCACACAAAGCCTCATTTTCAATGAGCTTATGGTGCCGTGAACCTCTAATGGGGACCACCCGTGCCGCTTAGGTGATCAGAGCAACGTTTTACCAAATCCCGCTTCGAAACACGAGGATCGATATATATTTCATTAGCCTAATAAAGCACGCATATTTCTACATATAATCAACACCTCACCCCACCAGCATTCGAACCCACGATCTTATAATTGTGACCGGGGAATGGTACCTCTGGGCCACCAGGACACTAAAAGCAATCCTAGACTCTGTTATATTTCACACAAAGCCTGTTCAACGAGCTTATGGCACTGTGAACCTCTAATGGGGACCACCCGTGCCGCTCAGGTGATTAGAGCAACGTTTTACCAAATGCTGATCGAAACACGTAGGATCCATATATATTTCATTAGCCCAATAAAGCACGCGGACGTCTACATATAATCAACACCTCACCCCACCAGGATTCGAACCCAAGATCTGATAATTGTCACCAGGGAATGCTACCTGTGGACCACAAGGACACTAAAAGCAGTCTTAGACTCTGTTATATTTCACACAAAGCCTGTTCAACGAGCTTATGGCGCCGTGAACCTGTAATGGAGACCACCAGTGCCGCTTAGGTTTTCAGAGTAACGTCTTACCAAATCCGGCTTCGAAACACGAGGATCCATATCTATTTCATTAGCCCAATACAGCACGCACACTTCTACATATATTCAACACCGCACCCCACCAGGATTCGAACCCACGATCTTATAATTGTGACCGGGGAACGCTACCTCTGGGCCACCAGGACACTAAAAGCAGTCCTAGACTCTGTTATATTTCACACAAAGCCTGTTCAACGAGCTTATGGCGCCATGAACCTTTAATAGGTACCACACGTGCCGCTGGGTGACCTGAGGAACGTTTTACCAAATCCGGCTACGAAACACGAGGATCCATATATATTTCTTTAGCCCAATAAAGCATGCGGACTTCTACATATAATCAACACATCACCCCACCAGGATTCGAACCCACGATCTTATAATTGTGACCGGAGAATGCTACCTCTGGGCCACCAGGACAATAAAAGCAGTCCTAGACTCTGTTATACTTCACAGAAAGCCTGTTGAACGAGCTTATGACGCTGTGAACCTCTAATTAGGACCACCCGTGCCGCTTAAGTGATCAGAGCAACGTTTTACCAAATCCGGCTTCGAAACACGAGGATCCATATCTATTTCATTAGCCTAATAAAGCACGTAGATTTGTACATATAATCAACACCTCAACCCACCAGGATTCGAATCCACGATCTTATAATTGTGACCGGGGAACGCTACCTCTGGGCTACCAGGACACTAAAAGCAGTCCTAGAAACTGTTAAATTTCTCACAAAGCCTGTTGAACGAGCTTATGGCGCCGTGAACCTCTAATGGGGGCCACCCCTGCCGCTTAGGTGATCAGAGCAACGTTTTACCAAATCCGGCTTCGAAAGACGAGAATCCATATATATTTCATTAGCCCAATAAAGCACTCACACTACTTCATATAATCAACACCTCACCCCACCAGGATTCGAACCCACGATCTTATAATTGTGACCGGGGAACGCTACCTCTGGGCCACCAGGACACTAAAGGCAGTCCTAGACTCTGTTATATTTCACACAAAGCCTGTTGAACGAGCTTATGACGCTGTGAACCTCTAATTAGGACCACCCGTGCTGCTTAAGTGATCAGAGCAACGTTTTACCAAATCAGGCTTTGAAACACGAGGATCGATATATATTTCATTAGCCTAATAAGGCACGCAGATTTCTACATATAATCAACACCTCACCCCACCAGGATTAGAGCCCACGATCTTATAATTGTGACCGGGGAACGCTACCTCTGGGCCACCAGGACACTAAAAGCAGTCCTAGACGCTGTTATATTTTTTCACAAAGCCTGTTGAACGAGCTTATGGCTCCGTGAACCTCTAATGGGGGCCACCCGTGCCACTTAGGTGGTCAGAGCAACGTTTTACCAAATCCGGCTTCGAAACACGAGGATCCATATATATTTCATTTGCCTAATAAAGCACACGGGCTTCTACATATAATCAACACCACACCCCACCAGGATTTGAACCCACGATCTTATAATTGTGACTGGGGAACACTACTAGTCTGGGCCACCAGGACACTATAAGCAGTCCAAAACACTGTTATATTTCACACAAAGCCTGTTCAACGAGCTTATGACGCTGTGAACCTCTAATTAGGACCACCCGTGCCGCTTAAGTGATCAGAGCAACGATTTACCAAATCAGGCTTTGAAACACGAGGATCGATATATATTTCATTAGCCTAATAAGGCACGCAGATTTCTACATATAATCAACACCTCACCCCACCAGGATTCGAACCCACGATCTTATAATTGTGACCGGGGAACGCTACCGCTGAGCCACCAGGACACTAAAAGCAGTCCTAGACTTTGTTATATTTCACACAAAGCCTCATTTTCAATGAGCTTATGGTGCCGTGAACCTCTAATGGGGACCACCCGTGCCGCTTAGGTGATCAGAGCAACGTTTTACCAAATCCCGCTTCGAAACACGAGGATCGATATATATTTCATTAGCCTAATAAAGCACGCATATTTCTACATATAATCAACACCTCACCCCACCAGCATTCGAACCCACGATCTTATAATTGTGACCGGGGAATGGTACCTCTGGGCCACCAGGACACTAAAAGCAATCCTAGATGCTGTTATATTTCACACAAAGCCTGTTCAACGAGCTTATGGCACTGTGAACCTCTAATGGGGACCACCCGTGCCGCTCAGGTGATTAGAGCAACGTTTTACCAAATGCTGATCGAAACACGTAGGATCCATATATATTTCATTAGCCCAATAAAGCACGCGGACGTCTACATATAATCAACACCTCACCCCACCAGGATTCGAACCCAAGATCTGATAATTGTCACCAGGGAATGCTACCTGTGGACCACAAGGACACTAAAAGCAGTCTTAGACTCTGTTATATTTCACACAAAGCCTGTTCAACGAGCTTATGGCGCCGTGAACCTGTAATGGAGACCACCAGTGCCGCTTAGGTTTTCAGAGTAACGTCTTACCAAATCCGGCTTCGAAACAGGAGGATCCATATCTATTTCATTAGCCCAATAAAGCACGCACACTTCTACATATATTCAACACCGCACCCCACCAGGATTCGAACCCACGATCTTATAATTGTGACCGGGGAACGCTACCTCTGGGCCACCAGGACACTAAAAGCAGTCCTAGACTCTGTTATATTTCACACAAAGCCTGTTCAACGAGCTTATGGCGCCGTGAACCTTTAATAGGTACCACACGTGCCGCTGGGTGACCTGAGGAACGTTTTCCCAAATCCGGCTACGAAACACGAGGATCCATATATATTTCTTTAGCCCAATAAAGCATGCGGACTTCTACATATAATCAACACATCACCCCACCAGGATTCGAACCCACGATCTTATAATTGTGACCGGAGAATGCTACCTCTGGGCCACCAGGACAATAAAAGCAGTCCTAGACTCTGTTATACTTCACAGAAAGCCTGTTGAATGAGCTTATGGCGCCGTGAACCTATAATGGGGGCCACCCCTGCCGCTTAGGTGATCAAAGCAACGTTTAACCAAATCCGGCTTCGACACACGAGGATCCATATATATTTCATTAGCCCAATAAAGCACGCGGACGTCTACATATAATCAACACCTCACCCCACCAGGATTAAAATCCAAAATCTGATAATTGTGACCAGGGAATGCTACCTGTGGACCACCAGGACACTAAAAGCAGTCCTAGACTCTGTTATATTTCACACAAAGCCTGTTCAACGAGCTTATGGCGCCGTGAACCTGTAATGGGGACCACCCGTGACGTTTAGATGTTCAGAGTAACGTTTTACCAAATCCAGCTTCGAAACATGAGGATCCATATCTATTTCATTAGCCCAATAAAGCACGCACACTTCTACATATAATCAACACCTCACCCCACCAGGATTCGAACCCACGATCTTATAATTGTGACAGGGGAACGCTACCTCTGGGCCACCAGGTCACTAAAAGCAGTCCTAGACTCTGTTATATTTCACATAAAGCCTGTTCAACGAGCTTATGGCGCCGTGAAACTCTAATGGGGACCACCAGTGCCGCTTAGGTGTTCAGAGTAACGTTTTACCAAATCCGGCTTCGAAACATGAGGATCCATATCTATTTCATTAGCATAATAAAGCATGCAGATTTCTACATGTAATCAACACCTCACCCCACCAGGATTCGAATCCACGATCTTATAATTGTGACCGGGGAACGCTACCTCTGGGCTACCAGGACACTAAAAGCAGTCCTAGACACTGCTATATTTCACACAAAGCCTCTTGAACGAGCTTATGGCGCCGTGAACCTCTAATGGGGGCCACCCCTGCCGCTTAGGTGATCAGAGCAACGATTTACCAAATCCTGCTTCGAAAGACAAGAATCCATATATATATCATTAACCCAATAAAGCACGCACACTACTTCATATAATCAACACCTCACCCCGCCAGGATTCGAACCCACGATCTTATAATTGTGACCGGGGAACGCTACCTCTGGGCCACCAGGACACTAAAAGCAGTAATAAACTCTGTTATATTTCACACAAAGCCTGTTGAACGAGCTTATGACGCTGTGAACCTTTAATAGGTACCACACGTGCCGCTTGGTGACCAGAGGAACGTTAAACCAAATCCGGCTACGAAACACGAGGATATATATATATTTCTTTAGCCCAATAAAGCATGCGGACCTCTACATATAATCAACACCTCACCCCACCAGGATTCGAGCCCAAACTCTGATAATTGTGACCAGGTAATGCTACCTGTGCGCCACTAGGACAATAAAAGCAGTCCTAGACTCTGTTATATTTCACACAAAGCCTTTTCAACGAGCTTATGGCGGTGTGAACCTGTAATGGGGACCACCAGTGCCACTTAGGTGTTCAGAGTAACGTTTTACCAAATCCGGCTTCGAAACACGAGGATCCATATATATTTCATTAGCCCAATAACGCACGCAGACTTCTACATATAATCAACGCCTCACCCCACCAGGATTAGAGCCCACGATCTTATAATTGTGACTGGAGAATGCTACCTCTGGGCCACCAGGACAGTAAAAGCAGTCCTAGACTGCTATATTTCACACAAAGCCTGTTCAATGAGCTTATGGTGCCGTGAACCTCTAATAGGGGACCACCCGTGCCGCTTAGGTGATCAGAGCAACGTTTTACCAAATCCGGCTTCGAAACACGAGGATCCATATCTATTTCATTAGCCCAATAAAGCACGCACACTTCTACATATAATCAACAACCTCACCCCACCAGGATTCAAACCCAAAATCTGATAATTGTGACCAGGTAATGCTACCTGTGGACCACCAGGACATTAAGAGCAGTCCTAGACTCTGTTATAATTCACACAAAGCCTGTTCAACGAGCTTATGGCGCCGTGAACCTGTAATAGGGACCACCAGTGCCCCTTAGGTGTTCAGAGTAACGTTTTACCAAATCCGGCTTCGAAACACGAGGATTCATATATATTTCATTAGCCCAATAAAGCCTTTACCGCTACATATAATCAACACCTCACCCCACCAGGATTGAAACCCACGATCTTATAATTGTGACTGGAGAACGCTACCTCTGGGCCACCAGGACAGTAAAATCAGTCCTAGACTGTTATATTTCACACAAATCCTGTTCAATGAGCTTATGGTGCCGTGAACCTCTAATGGGGACAAGCCGTGCCGCTTAGGTGATCAGAGCAACGTTTTACCAAATCCGGCTTCGAAACACGAGGATCGATATATATTTCATTACCCCAATAAAGCACGCATATTTCTACATATAATCAACACCTCACCCCACCAGGATTCAAGCCCACGATCTTATAATTGTGACTGGTGAATGCTACCTCTGGGCCACCAGGACAGTAAAAGCAGTCCTAGACTGCTATATTTCACACAAAGCATGTTCAATGAGCTTATGGTGCCGTGAACCTCTAATGGGGACAACCCGTGCCGCTTAGGTGATCAGAGCAACGTTTTACCAAATCCGGCTTCGAAACACGAGGATTCATATCTATTTCATTAACCCAATAAAGCACGCACACTTCTACATATAATCAACACCTCACCCCACCAGGATTCGAACCCACGATCTTATAATTGTGACCAGGAACGCTACCTCTGGGCCACCAGGACACTAAAAGCAGTCCTAGACTCTGTTATATTTCACACAAAGCCTGTTCAACGAGCTTATGGCGCCGTGAACCTGTAATGGGGACCACCAGTGCCGCTTAGGTGTTCAGAGTAACGTTTTACCAAATCCGGCTTCGAAACACGAGGATCCATATCTATTTCATTAGCCCAATATAGCACGCACACTTCTACATATAATCAACACCTCACCCCACCAGGATTGAAACCCACGATCTTATAATTGTGACTGGAGAACGCTACCTCTGGGCCACCAGGACAGTAAAATCTGTCCTAGACTGTTATATTTCACACAAAGCCTGTTCAATGAGCTTATGGTGCCGTGAACCTCTAATGGGGACAAGCCGTGCCGCTTAGGTGATCAGAGCAACGTTTTACCAAATCCGGCTTCGAAACACGAGGATCGATATATATTTCATTAGCCCAATAAAGCACGCATATTTCTACATATAATCAACACCTCACCCCACCAGGATTCAAACCCAAAAACTGATAATTGTGACTAGGGAATGCTGCATGTGGACCACCAGGACAATAAAAGCACTCATAGACTCTGTTATATTTCACACAAAGCCTGTTGAACGAGCTTATGGCGCCGTGAACCTCTAATGGGGAACACCCGTGCCGCTTAGGTGATCAGAGCAACGTTTTACCAAATCCGGCTTCGAAACACGAGGATTCATATCTATTTCATTAACCCAATAAAGCACGCACACTTCTACCTATAATCAACACCTCACCCCACCAGGATTCGAACCCACGATCTTATAATTGTGACCGGGGAACGCTACCTCTGGGCCACCAGGACTCTAAAAGCAGTCCTAGACTCTGTTATATTTCACACAAAGCCTGTTCAACGAGCTTATGGCGCCGGGAACCTCTAATGGGGACCACCAGTGCCGGTTAGGTGTTCAGAGTAACGTTTTACCAAATCAGGCTTCTGGCTGCGGATCATATCTATTTCATTAGCCCTAATAAAGCCGCAGCAGTTTCACCATATAATCAACACCTCCACAGTTCGAACCCACGATCTTATAATTGTGACAGAGAACGCTACCTCTGGGCCACAGGACACTAAAAGCAGTCCCTAGACTCTGTTATATTTCACATAAAGCCTGTTCAGCGAGCTTATGGCGCCCGTGAACCTCTAATGGGGACCACCAGTGCCGCTTAGGTGTTCAATTAACGTTTTACCAAATCGACGAAACATGAGGATCCATATCTGTTTCGTAGCATAATAAAGCATGCAGATTTCTACATGTAATCAGCACCTCACACCCCACCGGGATTCAGATCCACGATCTTATAATTGTGACCGAGGAACGCGCTACACTCTGGCTACCAGGACACTAAAAGCAGTCTAGACACTGCTATATTTCAGCCTCTTGAGCAGGCTTATGGCGCGTGAACCTCTAATGGGGGCCACCCCTGCCGCGTAGGTGATCAGAGCAACGTTTTACCAAATCCGGCTTCGAAAGACGAGAATCAATATATATTTCATTTGCCCAATAAAGCACGCACACTACTTCATATAATCAACACCTCACCCACCAGGATTCGAACCCACGATCTTATTATTGTGACCGGGGAACGCTACCTCTGGGCCACCAGGACACTAAAAGCAGTAATAGACTCTGTTATATTTCACACAAAGCCTGTTGAACGAGCTTATGACGCTGTGAACCTCTAATTAGGACCACCCGTGCCGCTTAAGTGATCAGAGCAACGTTTTACCAAATCCGGCTTCGAAACACGAGGATCCATATCTATTTCATTAGCGCAATAAAGCACGCACACTTCTACATATATTCAACACCTCACCCCACCAGGATTCGAACCCACGATCTTATAATTGTTACCGGGGAACGCTACCTCTGGGCCACCAGGACACTAAAAGCAATCCTAGACTCTGTTATATTTCAAACAAAGCCTGTTCAACGAGCTTAAGGCGCCGTGAACCTCTAATGGTGACCACCAGTGCCGCTTAGGTGTTCAGAGTAACGTTTTACCAAATCCGGCTTCGAAACACGAGGATCCATATCTATTTCATTAGCCTAATAAAGCACGTAGATTTCTACATATAATCAACACCTCACCCCACCAGGATTCGAAACCACAATCTTATAATTGTGACCGGGGAACGCTACCTCTGGGCTACCAGGACACTACAAGCAGTCCTAGAAACTTATATATTTCACACAAAGTCTGTTGAACAAGCTTATGGCGCCGTGAACCTCTAATGGGGGCCACCCCTGCCGCTTAGGTGATCAGAGCAACGTTTTACCAAATCCGGCTTCGAAAGACGAGAATCCATATATATTTCAATTGCCCAATAAAGCACGCCCACTACTTCATATAATCAACACCTCACCCCACCAGGATTCGAACCCACGATCTTATAATTGTGACCGGGGAACGCTACCTCTGGGCCACCAGGACACTAAAAGCAGTAATAGACTCTGTTATATTTCACACAAAGCCTGTTGAACGAGCTTATGACGCTGTGAACCTCTAATTAGGACCACCCGTGCCGCTTAAGTGATCAGAGCAACGTTTTACCAAATCAGGCTTCGAAATACGAGGATCGATATATATTTCATCAGCATAATAAGGCACGCAGACTTCTACATATAATCAACACCTCACCCCACCAGGATTCGAACCCACGATCTTATAATTGTGACCGGGGAACGCTACCTCTGGGCCACCAGGACACTAAAAGCAGTCCTAGACGCTGATATATTTCACACAAAGCCTGTTCAGCGAGCTTATGGCGGTGTGGAACTCTAATGGGGACCACCCGTGCCGCTTAGGTGATCAGAGCAACGTTTTACCAAATCCGGCTTCGAAA